>NC_091954.1:71313725-71528725 GCF_031021105.1 Erythrolamprus reginae | reverse complement strand
TTCTAAGGACAGAGAAAATTCAACTTTGGAGGCCTAATACAATCACAGAAACCTCTTTCCTCAACTACAGAAGCTTCTATGACTCTTGCCTCCTAGTCAAGTCAGAATTCCAGATTGATTGATTGATTGATTGATTGATTGATTGGATTTATATGCCGCCCCTCTCTGAGGACTCAGGGCAGCTCACAATATATATATATATATATATATATATAATAGTTTTTTTATTGGTTTTTCTTAAAATAAACAAACACACATACAAACATTAAACATAAAGTGGGGGTGCATTTCCCCCGCTTCTCTTGAAAGTATAGATTCAAATACAGAAAAAGAATACATGATTGAATATATGTTAAATATTAAAAAATCTAATAAATTTGAGTTAAAATTTTCAAAATCTTAAGTATTATGCGTATATAAAGTAAATTTCTTAATATATTGCTTATACGTAAACTTATATATCATAATCATCAAACAATACATTTAATCTAATTTTAACTACTATACGTGCATAAACCAAAATTCTTTATATATTGCTTATACGTAAACTAATATACCATAATCATCAAACAGTACATTTAAACTAATTTTATCTATTATACGTATATAAACCAAAATTCTTAGTATGTTAATATGTTACTTATACATAAACTACTATGGGCAGCTCACAATATATAAAAGAACAATGCAATACAAATCCAAAGTTTTACTAAAAGTATTAAAAATGATGGTTAGGATCTCTTCATGAGTCTATCAAAGGAGGGTTAGAATATACACAGATTTCCCAGTTCTCAGAAAATTCAAATGGATCTTCCACATGTGGCTTTAGTGTTGATCTGGTACACCAGTCTTCATGGGAAGCCGTTTAGATACAGCCAGACAACCACCTTAAAAGACTCATCCTCATCTTCATTGGTATAACCAGGGGTGGGCAGCAGGCAGGACGGTGTGGAATGCAGTTCCACCAGTGGAAATGAAGCTGAGTGACCAGCTCCAGCTGATCATCCCCTCTCCCATCCTCCTCCTCAGAAAGCAGCAGGGAGACCAGCACCGGCCTATTTCCTCCCCTACTTTTCTCAGCAGCTGATCCGCACCCATTTGCCTAGCTACCCAGCCTGAGGCAGGGGGTGACCCAGGAAGGAGATTGTGGAAAACACGAAGAAAACTGACCCCCCCCCCCCCCAGAGAGTGACACTGGTAAGATTGGAAGTTGAGGACTTAACAGTTCACTTGAACGATGATGATCGTTCAAGCCACTCCCACCTGGTCACATGGCCGGCAAGCCACTCCTACCCAGTCACATGACCATCAAGCCACAACTACAAAATAAGCCACACCCACAGTGTGGCAGTAAAAAGTTTGGCTTCGCATTACTGGGTATAACCATGTCCTGTTTTTATTATGTTGTTGTCTTCATCTAATTCCCCACTCACAACAAGGAAAATGTAGTAATCTTTAGCTGTTCTAGTTTTCCATCTTCTCCCAACACAATTTATACTCTGCGCACAATCTAGCACACCTCATCAACAATGTGGTCAGAAAGAGCATGTCTCCTCTGCTCCAACCCTTGTCCTTCCTGGACATGTGTACTTAGATTTTATTTATTCATTTGTCCAATACACAATACATATAGAAGAAAATAGACATGAAGTAATATATATAAGGATAATATGTAAAAATAGAGGAGAAGATATATGAAAGTAAGAAAATACATATGATATATGAGATAAAGGAAAGACAATTGGACAGGGGACGAAAGGCACACTAGTGCACTTATGTACGCCCTTACTGACAGAAACCTGAAGAGGTCAATCGTGGATAGTCTAAGGGAGAAATGTTGGGGGTTAGGGGTTGACACTATTGAGTCCAGTACTGAGTTCCACGCTTCAACAACTTGATTGTTAAAGTCATATTTTTTACAGTCAAATTTGGAGCGGTTAATATTAAGTTTGAATCTGTTCCATGCTCTTGTGTTGTTGCGGTTGAAGCTGAAGTAGTCATTGACCGGTAGGACGTTGCAGCACATGATCTTGTGGGCAATACTTAAATCGTGTTTTAGGTGCCGTAGTTCTAAGCTTTCTAGACCCAGGATTGTTAGTCTATTTTTGTAGGGTATTCTGTTTCGAGCGGAGGAGTGAAGGGCTCTTCTGGTGAAATATCTTTGGACTTTTTCAAGGGTGTTGATGTCCGAGATGTGGTATGGGTTCCAGACAGATGAGCTGTATTCAAGGATGGGTCTGGCAAAAGTTTTGTAGGCTCTTGTGAGTAGTGTGAGATTGCCGAAGCAGAAGCTACGTAGGATCAGGTTAACAACTCTAGAAGCCTTTTTGGCGATATTGTTGCAGTGGGCTTTAGCACTTAGGTCACTTGATATTAGTATTTCAAGGTCTTTTTGAGTGTGGGTTGGCTGTGAGAATTTGTTTATTCAGTTTATATATGAGGTTTGGATTCTTTTTGCCGATGTGGAGGGTAGAGCATTTGTTGGTTTGCCATAGAGATCGCAGTTACTAAATTTGGAGTTCTCTGGTAGTTTTCACAAGTGACTACATTATTTGCTAAATAATCAGGATGAATCTGGCAGCACCTTTTCCTGTAACACATTTTAGTGATCAATCTGATGAAATGAAAAATTTTGGTCCAAGTTTGATGACGTGAGCTGCAGCTTACTAAAGCTTATCGCTTTTTAATAAAACATTAGTTGGGAAAGGTGCTATCCTTTGTACAATATCAACAAATGTGATCTTAATAAGGCTTCTGGTCAGTTTCTGCTCAATTTTACAATTGCATTTTTTAAAAAAGAATATAGCAACTTGATTTTCCTTGATCATATTAACAGCTTGCCCCAGTTTCTTGTGTTTCATGATAGTCCAGCCTCTAAACTTACTGCTCCCCCACTTCTCACACATACTCATTACTCTTGTACACAGAGATTCCACACTGCAACTCACAACCTTGATTGCAGCTGTTGGGAAAAACTGAAAAATTACAGTATTGTGTCATTATGACCGTTTTAAATGAAAACTCATATGCAGGAATGATGAGGTCTTGATTACAATGCAGCTTTATCCTCATACCAATAGTTTAGATGTTTTTTTCCCGTTCATGGCATGAACTGAAAACCCTGGGGAAGGGAAAATACTTTTATTACTGCAGGAGTTACTATAATTTAGGGATATGGCACCAATTGAATGGTTGGATTCTCCTTCCCCCATTTTTTTCTTGGTTCAATGAAGGAAGCACTAATTGGTTCTTGTTGTGGTTGGCTCTGGCCCTGCTCCTGCCCCAAGGACTGTGGATGTGGGGGAGACATCCACATGCTGCAGGCCTGTTTTGCCCGCCCCGCCCCCCCGGTGAAATCTGCTGATGACGGCTCCTCTGACCAAGAAGACATGAGTGACAGGGAGGAGGAGAGTGTGGCAGACAGCTCAGAAGGAGATCAATTATCTAGCTCCTCCTTGGATTCAGAACAAGAGCTAATGATACAGCCACGCATGCGGAGAGCGATGCATAGGCAGGAACAACCGAGAGATTATTATCAAAGAAAATGAGGCCACCTGTGGTTGGGTGGGGCTGTGGTAATTAGTGAGGCTGCTATAAATAGCAGCCTGTGGGTTTGGCCATTGTGGAGGATTATCTGATCGTTGTGTTTCGTGACTGCTTTACTGACTTTGACCTTTGTGTGCTGATTTTTCCCCGCTTTGAAACTAAACCAGAGCAACGTGTGTGTCACTTTGTGAAAGAAGAAGGACTGTGAATTGCCTCACAGCTGCAAGCTAAGTATCACAGAACTGATAAGGGACTTGTACAAATTACCAGTTTGTTTGGAGATGAGTGCTCTTGGCTATACCAAAAGAGGGCTTGGTTTAAGTGCATTTTCATTATAAAGAACATTGTTTTGAATTTTCAAACGTGTGTGTGTCTGAAATTTGTACCTGTGAATTTTTGGGAGGATTCTACCAGAGAGCCCGACAGAACAGGTTCTTGTGTTCCATTTTCTCATCATCCTAAAATCAGGAAGAATGAGTATAAACTTACGGCTGCCTTCAAAATACCCTGGATCAATTAAAGAATTGAGGTGTTAACAGTGTAGTAATACTTGTTTCATTTCTATTTATACAGCAATGGCTCAAATTTAAGGAGATGTGCATTAATTCTAAGAGTGCTGTACATAATTTCATTCACATTAATCCAAATATAATAGAAATAGTTAAAAAGCAGAAAACATTTGAAAGGGAAATCTGTTTTCTTATTTGCACTAAACAACTTGATCATTGTTGGTTTGATTCTCAGTTGTCAGTTATAAAATTGCTTACTCTGCCCACCAGGCTATTCCCACCAGTCTTCAGGAGCTCAATAAAGGCCTTTCTTGCTTCCTAAAACTCATCCTATTAGTTTTCTTGATAAAAAAGAAAAGCAGTCTTCCAGATAAAACTGGAAAGAGTAATAGGGCTCTTACGCAGTGGGCAGGCCACACCATACCACATAAATTGGCAAAAGGTTTAAAGCAGTACTTATGGTGATAGGTTGTCTTTATAGTGGGGTGTGACAGATTGAGGATGTACATTCCGGTCCTCAAAAAATGGTTAATGAGATGTTCTGCATAAGATTGTCAGAAAAGGTGGATGTGCCTATAATTATGGGTGTTACGGGCCGGCTGAACCACTCAGGAATACAGCTGAGCTTCCCAGTATCTCCTTTGATTATTTGGCCATCCTGTACAGTGGTACCTCTACCTACAAGCGCCTCTACTTACAAACTTTTCTAGATAAGAACTGGGTGTTCAAGATTTTTTGGCCTCTTCTCAAGAACCATTTTCCATTTACAAACCCGAGCCTCCAAAACTGTAACTGGAAAAGACAGGGAGAAGCCTCCGTGGGGCCACTCTAGAACTCTCCTGGGAGGAAACAGGGCCTCCACCTTCCCTGTGGTTTCCCCAATCACACACATTATTTGCTTTTACATTGATTCCTATGGGAAAAATTGCTTCTTCTTACAAACCTTTCTACTTAAGAACCTGGTCACGGAACGAATTAAGTCCGTAAGTAGAGGCACCACTGTATTTTTCTTCGTAATTCTGAATATTTCACATCATATCTAACAAAAGCACATTCAAAGAAAGGAACAAAAAGAAGAGACACTGTGTTGGGTTTCCTTATTTTGGGTCACTCTTGGTATGTTTGGATTAGAGTTCCAAAACTTTTAGTTTATGTTGGCTGGTTTTTCTGAAGATTATAATCCATGTTATTTGAGGAAACCAGGTTGAAAAAAACTTACACTTGTTCTTGTATTCTGATAATTAAGTTTGGCTGTGTGAGAAATTATTAAAAGAAATCATATTCTTTCTTGCTCATATTTACTTTAAGTCCTTATTAACATATATATTATACATGCCATATGGCCAAATAGAGACACAGAAGTCAAAGAAGGAGAAAGCTCATCTGTTTGGAACCCATATCGCATCTCAGACATTAACACCTTTGAAAATGTTCAAAGATACTTCACAAGAAGAGCCCTTCACTCCTCCACTCGAAACAGAATACCCTACAAAACTAGACTTACAATCCTGGGTCTTGAAAGCTTAGAACCACGACGCCTTAAACATGATCTAAGTATTGCCCACAAGATCATATGCTGCACCGTCCTCCCTGTCAAAGACTACTTCAGCTTCAACCACAATAACACAAGAGCACGCAACAGATTCAAGGTTAACATTAACCGCTCCAAACTTGACTGTAAAAAATATGACTTTAGTAATCGGGTTGTTGAAGCGTGGAACTCATTACCAGACTCCGTAGTATCATCCCCTAACCCCCAACATTTTACCCTTAGACTATCCACGGTTGACCTCTCCAGATTCGTAAGAGGTCAGTAAGGGGCGTACATAAGCGCACTAGAGTGCCTTCCGTCCTCTGTCCTGTAGTCTCTCGTATATCTTGTATTTCTTCTCTACTATATCCTCTATAACCTTCATTGTGTATTATTGTGTATTGGACAAAATAAATAAATAAATAAAATAAATAAAAATAAATAAATAAAATCCACCAACTTTCAGACAAGGTTTTGGATAAGAGAGGAGGGACATTTGAAGTATTTACTAGTCCTACCAATCTGACTGTGAATCAGCTGTATCATATCAACTTATAGATGGTTTGCCAAGTGAAGTACAGTGATCCCTTGATTAGTGCGGTCTCGATTAGTGCGAAACGCTATACCACGGTTTTTCCAAAAATATTAATTAAAAAATACTCCACGGTTTTTTTGCTATACCACGGTTTTTCCCACCCGATGACGTCATACGTCATCACCAAGAGTCACTTCTCTGTCTCTTTCTCTTTCTTTCCTGTCATTCTCTGCTTCAATCATTTTCTCATTTCTCTTTTTTTCTCCCCTTTTTTCTATCATTTCTCTCTCTCTTCCTTCCACTCTTCTCTCTCTCTCTTTCTTCCTCTCTCTCACACTCTTCCTTCCTTTCTCATCTTTCTTTCTCTCTCTCTTTCTCTATCTTGCTTCTTCCTCTCACACTCTCTTCCTCCCTCTCTCATCTCTTTCTTTCCTTCTCTTTCTTTCTCTATCTCTCCCCCTCTTGCTCTCGAGCGGCGAGCGAGCGAGCGGCCGGGTGGGTGAACGGGCGAGCGAGTGGCCGGACGGGCGGGTGAACGGCGGGCGGGCGGGTGTTGGGGGGGTGGGGGCAGCCGACATTCAAAGCAATCTTTGTCGGCTTCCGCACTTTCGTTGCTCCCCGGCTCCACCATCTGCGCATGCGCAGTCATGGAAAAAGGGCGCGCATGTGCAGATGGTGTTTTTACTTCCGCACCACTATACCGCGGAAAATCGATTAGTGTGGGAGGTCTTGGAACGTAACCCCCGCACTAATCGAGGGATCACTGTACACTGTTACCTTGAGGGACAGAAACTGGTAACATCTTAGAAATCCTACACAAAAGTTATATGTTATAAAGAGCTATACCAAAGTCTGGCTCCCCCTCCTCATTTTTCCTTCATGCGTAAATGAAATCTTAAGTTCCATTCTTGAGCTCTCACGTCATTGTCATGGCCTACTGTTCCCACAGAATGAGGTAACCAAGCTGTTCACTCTCCCCTTCGCCTTCTATTTTCCTTGACCATCCAAATGATGTCATGGGAATGAACATTTCATTTAGTCCTCAAAACAAAAGTCAATGCATATTAGAGCATGCAATGCTTTCAATTTAGATCTCCAAGGTGTCTCTGAGGATTTCTTTAAAGCAGCTACTGTGTGTCCCACAAACAGATGCAGCTGACTTCATGAATTGCATCACTGTTTTCCTTTATGCCAAATGAATATTTTGGAATCAAATACAAAGCATTGTACATCCCCTGTACCTTCCTTTATGATTACAATATTCAACATGCAGCAACTAGGTTAAAATATGTAAATCAATGCTGCCCAACTTGATCTTATACTATAGAAAATATAGGTAAAAATATATATTAATATTTCAAGAACTTTAACTTACATAATGGTCAGAACATAGATTATGATTGATATAAATTACACAAAAGTTATATAATAGCTAGACCAAGAGCACATAAAATTTTAAAATAAAAAATGTACAAAACCCCCAGTCACATTGAGTTTGGATTCATGTTTTATTCATATTTAAAATAATTCTGATATTCTTTAGAAGTTCACAATAATAGAAGAAATTACAAAGAACTATTTAGATACATTATTAATGGACTATAAATAATAATGACCATTATTAACAGATTACAGATATTAAAAACTGTCTAGATTATTTTCCAAGCTGGAAGAACAGAAATACATTTTAAATGTTACCATTCAAATTGCACAATAATCTTTAAAAATTGAATAATCAATCTGCCTATTATTGTTCTTTACCATGATCAATAGACTATCAGAATATTTTCCTCAAAATTGTTAGTAAAGATGGCATGTAAGTGTAAAAATAATCCAACTGTGGCAAAAAATAAGCTTGTGATTTATATACTATACCATAATCTCTCAGGAACATGTTTGTGCCTAGTTTTAAAAAATCACAGAAACATTACAAAATTAAGATGGTGAATACTACCATTTTTCCCCCTTCCATTCAATTGTTTTTTGATTCTCAAAGACTGTCTGGACAAATCCTTGAAGTTTTCTTGGCAAGGTTTTCCATTGCCTTCTTCTTATTGAAGGAAAAATCCCTTGTGTATAAAATAATTTAAGTTTTATTTTAAGAATATCAGTATTTGCTGTCTGTAGTTTCCGTCTTTAACAAGATAAGGATTTCCTGTTTTTCCTTATCTTATGACTGTCATTTTGGGATCTGTTTTTAACAAGATAAATGTTTGCTGTTTAACAAGATAAATGTTTGCTGTTTACCCAATAAACCATATAAGGTACTATTCATCTCCAGGAGAAAGAAACAGGATGTAGACCATATTTAGGCAAGGAATTCTGTGTACCTTTATGATAAGTTGAGAAATTCTATGTACCTTTGTGATTTGTAAAACCTATATAACCTGCTCTTTAGCTTCTGTACAAGTGTCTCTTCCCTTATGAAGAGTACCCGCTTTGCAAACCATTTTTGGTATACCCAGAGAGAATAAACATTTCTGTTCTCTTTGTCCAAACGTCTCGTGTGAACTTTTTCATAAAATTTCAGCGCACATTATGAATAAGAAAAAGTGGCTGGACCAAGATTACCCTACTGGCTTTGTGGCTAAGGCAGGACTAGAATTCATAGTCTCTCAGATTCTAGCTGATGCCTCAACAACTACACCAACCTAGCTCTTAATAAATAAATATGAAATCTTCATTCATAAATTACAGTCTACCATGTGAGACGCAGAACACCTAATCTCTCCAAAGCTTCAGTCAGAGCAGTGGAGCTGTGAGACCTCATATCAAACATTGTGATCATGATCTGCAAATTTGCACTAATCAGGTGACCCAGAAGATGAACCTCCAAGTGGCCTCAACAACTCTCCAAAAGAATGCAAGTGAGCTGCTGTCTGCAAGGAATATAAATCCTTCCCTTCCCCACCATCCAGTCAGAGCTGAAGAAGCTTCTTGGACGAGAAGTGAAATTTCTTTTTAAAAAATCAATAACAACGAAGTCCAGTTGCCTCCTGAAAAAGCACCTTTGGGACAACCATGACTTGGATGACTGAGAATCTCCATAGACTCAGGACTGAAAAGGTTCCCTCCACTTTGAAGTATCCATGAAGATGGAAGAAGATGCGTGGTAGAGCCATAAACATGGAAGTGACCCTTCCCTTGTCCAAACATCCTTGGCACAATCATACATTTCCATCTCTACTTGATAGTCGCCATCCATTCCTTTCCAGTAGCCACCTGTGACAAAAAGCTTACTACCAAGTGGTACCATTCCACCATTTTCATGCAAAGTATGAAGCTGTTGCACCTAAAAAATATTAGATGAGTCATGTTGGGATATTTTAAGAAGATAGCTTAATTTACACATAGAGCAGCAATAGATTAAGAAGCAGGCAATCATATAGAATTTATATCTTGTTGGCAGCGGGGGGCACATTTGTGTGCTGGGATGATAAAACTGTCACATGCATTAAAAATTTAAATATACCCCAAAACCACAGAATTCCCCAGCCAGCATTTGGTATTGTGATTTAATAACTACTATTGTGTTTAATAACTACCGTCCAGTCTCCAACCTTCCCTTTATGGGGAAGGTTGTTGAGAAGGTGGTGGCGCTCCAACTCCAGCGGTCCTTGGAAGAAGCTAATTATCTAAGTCCTCAGCAGTCTGGATTCAGGCCCGGCTACAACACAGAAACTGCTTTGGTCGCGTTGATGGATGATCTCTGGCGGGCCCGGGACAGGGGCTTGTCCTCTGTTCTGGTGCTTCTCGACCTCTCAGCAGCTTTCGATACCATCGACCATGGTATTCTTCTGTGTCAGCTGGAGGAGTTGGGAGTGGGAGGCACTGTTCTTCAGTGGTTCTCCTCCTACCTCTCCGGTCGGTCGCAGTCAGTGTTAGTGGGGGGTCAGAGGTCGACCTCTAGGTCTCTCCCTTGTGGGGTGCCTCAGGGGTCGGTCCTCTGCCCCCTGCTATTCAATATCTACATCAAACCTCTGGGTGAGATCATCCAAGGGCATGGGGTGAGGTATCATCAACACGCCGATGATACCCAGTTATACATCTCCACCCCATGTCCAGTCAGCGAAGCAGTGGAAGTGATGTGCCGGTGCCTGTAGGCTGTTGGGGCCTGGATGGGTGTCAACAAACTCAAACTCAACCCAGACAAGACGGAGTGGCTGTGGGTCTTGCCTCCCAAGGACAATTCCATCTGTCCATCCATTACCCTGGGGGTGAACTACTGACCCCCTCAGAGAGGGTTCGCAACTTGGGCATCCTCCTCGATCCACAGCTGACATTGGAACATCATCTTTCGGCTGTGGTGAGGAGGGCGTTTGCCCAGGTTCGCCTGGTGCACCAGTTGCGGCCCTATTTGGACAGGGAGTCATTGCTCACAGTCACTCATGCCCTCATCACCTCGAGGTTCGATTACTGCAATGCTCTCTACATGGGGCTACCTTTGAAAAGTGTTCGGAAACTTCAGATTGTGCAGAACGCAGCCGCGAGAGCCATCGTGGGGCTTCCAAGATTCACCTACGTTTCTTCAACACTTCGTGGCTGGCATTGGCTGCTGATCAGTTTCCGGTCACAATTCACAGTGTTGATCATGACCTTTAAAGCCCTACATGGCAATGGACCAGATTACCTCCGGAACCGCCTGCTACCGCACGAATCCCAGCAACCGATAAGGTCCCACAGAGTTGGCCTTCTCCGGGTCCCATCAACTAAACAATGTTGTTTGGTGGGCCCCAGGGGAAGAGCCTTCTCTATGGCGGCCCCAGCCCTCTGGAACCAACTCCGCCCAGAGATTAGAACTGCCCCCACCCTCCCTGTCTTTTGTAAACTACTCAAGACTCATTTATACCGCCAGGCATGGGGCAGTTGAGATAACTCTTCCCCCTAGGCCATTACAAGTTATGCATGGTATGTTTGTGGGTATGTTTGGTTTTATAATAGGGGTTTTTAGTTGTTTTTTATTATTGGATTGTACATGTTGTGTTTATTATTGTTGTTAGCCGCCCCGAATCTATGGAGAGGGGCGGCATACAAATCCAATAAATAATAATAATAATGATGATGATGATGATGATGATAATAATAATAATAATAATAATTATTATTATTATTATTATTATATATATATATATATATATATATATATATATATATATATATATATATATATACTGAATGCTGGCTGGGGAATTCTGGGAGTTGAAGTCCAGATATCTTCAAGTTGCCAAGGTTGGGAAATACTGAGGTAGGGGATGTTTAGTTAGTGTTCATAATAAAAGCAGAACACCCAAATTCTCTCTCAGCAGCATAATCCTTTATATATTACTACTTGACCCAAGTTTAAAGTTAATACAGATTATCTAGTTCAAAACAGTAGTCAATAATAAATCAAGGTATATACCAGTGATGGCAAACCTTTGGCAAGGGTGCAACAGGTGGCACGCGTAGCCATATCTGCTGGCATGCGAGTCGTTGCCCTAGTTCAGCTCCAATGTGTATGTGTCTGGCGGCCAGCTGATTTTTGGTTTGCATAGAGGCTCTGGGAGGGCGTTTTTGGCTTCCAGAGAGCCTCCGGGGGGATGGGGGAGGGCATTTTTCCCTCCTCTGGCTCCAGGGAAGCCTTTGGAGCCTGGGGAGGGAGGGGCAAAGCACGAACCTACTAGGCCCACCAGAAATCGGGAAACAAGCCATTTCCGGCCTCCAGAGGGCCTCTGCGGGGGGGGGGGGGACTGTTTTTGCCCTCCTTAGGCTTTGAATTATGAGTGTGGGTACTTGGGCATGCGCAATAGCGCGCGCCCATGCTCTTTTGGCACCAGAGGGAAAAAAAGGTTTGCCATCACTGGTATATACAGTATATGATTAGGTGGAGAAATGTATAAATACTGTATATTGTAATGCCTACCCTGTTTCCCCGAAAATAAGACGTACCCCGAAAGTAAGGCATGTCAGAGGTTTTGCAGAATTTTCTCATATAAGGTCCCCCCCCCCCCCCCCCGAAAATAAGGAGTAGTCAAGTTTACATACGGTACGGTAGAAAAACATACGGTACCATTCAAAGCTGTTCATAGCGGTACCGTAATAATGTGGCGTCCCCTGCTGGCCCCTTCCATCGCTTTGTACCGTCCAGTACAGCAGACACAGTCTGTTGCTGTCTCACGGCCATTACAGTCTCCACTACAGTGCGTAGACTGTAGTTCCTCTGGTGGCCGGAAGCTGCAATAGCGGGAGTATACTGTTGTACCATATAAGTGCCATTGTTTGTGTGTGTGGGTGCCATATTGACAGGTACCGTACCGTAATCAGTGTACAGTACACTTTCTTTGGGGGTGTCAGCTTTTCTGCCTGTGAATTTGTCTTATTTGAGAAATATAATGCATCCCCTGAAAATAAGACGCAGCACAACTTTTGGAGCAAAAATTAATATAAGACAGTGTCTTATTTTCGGGGAAACACGGTAGATGAATGCTGTCATACTTTGGAACTGATATACTGTATGTTTATTGATGCATAGCCCTCAAGAGTCATTCTTTATTTCTCTTCCTACCTATCCAACAAGAATATACAGTATGCTGCTATATTGGGCTGTATTACATAGACTTGCTTTAACTCTTGCCTATCCATCTGAAAAACAATGAGATCATTCCAAGAAATGAGACTGTTCCTAAACAGTCCTTTAACAGAATCAAGTAGAAAATTAGTTTGGAGAGGAATTGTTTAATGACAAGTCATTACAACAACATTTTTAAGGGGCGCTGGCAAAAGCAGAACCAATGGGCAGCCAAAATAGACAGTGTTAACTACTTATTCATAAATTAAAAGAGTTGGGGAATCTGGCAGGGTATCTCCTGCACCTGTCCTGTGCATTGGAGTTATCGGGGCAATGACGCCATGTGAACAGCTGCAGATGGATTTCAGCAGGACACTGAAAACCAACCTCCCAACAACATTGCTTATATCTTCACTGAAGCCAAGCAGCCAGCAGAATAGGACCAGGTTATGTTTTTGCTTGATATACTATCATTCAAAAAACCCAGATCTTGTTTTTCTGAAACACGAATACTAGTTTATATATTAAAGACTGACAAGTCTGTTTTGCCGACCAGAGATAATTCTACTAAGGCAATCACTGCGGTAATTTGGACTGCAACTAGATGTACAATTCTGGAAGCTGAGTCCTGATTCATTTTGAAAGTGCAAGGCTGGGGAAGGTTTTCATTGTCTTGTGTATAACAATATTTAGCTGTTAGTATATTATTAGTTGTACAGTGGTAGCTCTACCTAAGAACACCTCTACTTGCGAACTTTTCTAGATAAGAACCGGGTGTTCAAGATTTTTTTGCCTCTTCTCAAGAACCATTTTCCACTTACAAACCCAAGCATCCAAAACTGTAACCAGAAAAGGCAGGGGGAAGCCTCCGTGGGGCCTCTCTAGGAATCTCCTGGGAGGAAACAGGGCCGGAAAATGTGGGGAGAAGCCTCCATGGGGCCTCTCTAGGAATCTCCTGGGAGGAAACAGGGCTGGAAAAGGTGGGGAGAAGCCTCCATGGGGCCTCTCTAGGAATCTCCTGGGAGGAAACAGGGCCGGAAAAGGCATGGAGAATCCTCTGTGTGGCCTCTCTAGGAATCTCCTGGGAGGAAACAGGGGCGGAAAATGTGGGGAGAAGCCTCCATGGGGCCTCTCTAGGAATCTCCTGGGAGGAAACAAGGCCTCCATCTTCCCTGTTGTTTTTCCAATCGCACACATTCTTTGCCTTTACATTGATTCCTATGGGGAAAATTGCTTCATCTTACAAACCTTTCTACTTAAGAACCTGATCACGGAACGAATTAAGTTCGTAAGTAGAGGTACCGTATTAGCACTAGCTTTATTTAGATGACCTCAAAAAAATCAGGTAAAATAAACACATCTGTTCTTTGAAATTCTGCAAATGATCGGTGAAGATGTAAGTAAAATATACCCAAGAATTATCCAAGAATAATTATATATAAAATAATATAATTACTCCCAATTTACCCACCTTCTGCCAGATGTTAGCATTCGGATCATACACATAGACTTTCTTTGTGTTATCACCAATAAGGTAAATGACTCCTTGCCAGGAGGCACAACAAGGAGCAGAGAGGTACTTGGGGAGAAAGGGAGATGCAATTATACTCCAGACATCTATTAAAAAATCATAAATAAAAAGAAATCATAAATAATGTTCATGAAAATCTTCACGAATCTGCGAATAAAACTCACAATTTAATTTAACTGTTCACTAAAATCATATATTAATATATTTGATGGATTGTAATTTAGATTGTTTAAGCAAAAAATATCAATAAAAGCTAAAGCCAGATAAATTCAGATTATCCTACTTTTATTATTACCATCAAACCAGAAAACAACAAATAAAGTTTCCATACATGTACATAAAACAATGTTATTGAATGTGCTGGAAGCTGCCTCCCACACAGACTCTCATATTCAGTATGACCAACACATTTGTATGATACTTGGGCAACATACTGTATTATAGGGAATGATGGATTACCATTCATCCAGCATTTAGAATCAGGTCAGAGAATATCTTTCAATGATTATATAATACAAAAGAGCTTGCTGCAAAAGCACTGCCCGCTGCTTCCTTAGAAGTATTTTCTATTCCTTCTTACCGACAGCAGGGTTGTAACATTGGAGGGTCAGTGTATTGTATTTGATAGCGCAAGAACCAATGAGGTACAACTTCCCAAGACATCCGGCGACGGCAAAATTACTGACATACTTCAAGGCAGGGCTGACAAAGCACCAGCTGTCATTGTAAGGGTCGTAGCATTCTACTTCCACAATGTCCATCGTGGTTCCTTTGAAATACATAAAAAGGGGGAGGAAAGATTGTTACATAAGGTTGCACCAATACAGGCAAAGAGCAAGGTGCAGGCTGCTCATATGAGCTTGGCTTCCTTAGTTCAACACAGGAATATCTACAGGATATACAGTATTTTTCAGTCTTAGGATAAAGACTGGTTCTTCTCTTCAAATTACATACAGCCTCATAAAAAATCTATGCATGGTATATAAGAGGTCTAAATTTGTTGTGGTTAGCTCTGGCCTAGCTCCTGCCCCAATGACTGTGGATGTGGGGGAGACATCCACATGCCGCAGGCCTGTTTTGCTCCCGGTGGAATCTGCTGATGAAGGCTCCTCTGACCAAGAAGACATGAGTGACAGGGAGGAGGAGAGTGTGGCAGACAGCTCAGAAGGAGATCAATTATCTAGCTCCTCCTTGGATTCAGAACAAGAGCTAATGATACAGCCACGCATGCAGAGAGCGATGCATAGGCAGCAACAACTGAGAGATTATTATCAAAGAAAATGAGGCCACCTGTGGTTGGGTGGGGCTGTGGTAATTAGTGAGGCTGCTATAAAGAGCAGCATGTGGGTTTGGCCATTGTGGAGGATTATCTGATCATTGTGTTTCGTGCCTGCTTTGCTGACTTCGACCTTGGTGTGTTGATTTTTCCCCGCTTTGAAACTAAAGCAGAGCAAAGTGTGTTTCACTTTGTGAAAGAAGAAGGACTGTGAATTACATCACAGCTGCAAGCTAAGTATCTCAGAACCGATAAGGGACTTGTATCAATTACCAGTTTGTTTGGAGACAAGTGTTCTTGGCTATACCAAAAGAGGGCTTAGTTTAAGTTAATTTTCGTTATAAAGAACATTGTTTTGAATTTTCAAACGTGTGTGTGTCTGCAATTTGTATCTGAATTTTCGGGAGGATTCTGCCAGAGAGCTCGACAGAACAAAAACTATCTAAGAGCACATAATGGTCTAAAATAGTTCCTATTAACCAAGATTTATCAATGTTAGTGCCTAAATACCTCTGGGAAGTCCAAAACATTTTTCTCCACAATTTTTTTTAAATGAGCCTGAATTATGGTAATCTTTTCTCACTTTTTCAGCTCTGACAATTTCACTGTATCAAAAAAAATAAAAAATAAAAAATCTTCATTCTTGTCCTCACCCTCATCCCAGTAGAAAAACAAGTCTAATCTATGATGTGTAACCACCATGTGACAGAAGTCACCTTATGAAGTGTTAGAATTTTCTAATTTAGTATCTAACGAAATGCTCCTGTGACTTTCTCTGGCAACCCACCAGGGGTGGGCTACTGCCCGGATGGAGTGGTGGAGGGAGAATGAAGTGGGGTAGCAAAAATGGGGCTCCACCCCAGAGCACCCAATTTGCACTGAAAGATGTCGAAAGAAAATGCAGGGCGTCCTGTATAAGCCACGCCCACAGTGTGGTAGTAAAAATTTTGGTAGCCCTTCACTGCAACCTACCCCTACCTCCAAATTGAAGAAAAAATATTTCTGGAAAATCAACTGTTACATTTTTGTGCATTCTGTTTCTTTCTCTTGGGCCTCTGCAGACCTATGCCTGTAGAGCAGTGTTTCCCAATCTTGACAACTTGAAGATATCTGGACTTCAACTCCCAGAAGTCCCCAGCCAGCGGATGCTGGCTGGGGACTTCTGGGAGTTGAAGTCCAAATATCTTCAAGTTGCCAAGGTTGGAAAACACTGCTGTAGAGTAACTTTTTCCAACTACCTGTCCTCCAGAGAAGAGTAACTACAAATCCCTTAATCCTAGCTATCAGTTAAACTGGAAAGTTCTGCATAATGAGGCTTTCTTTCATCAAATATCTCATTTCCTACCACCAATGGCATAGATCTCTCCATTGAGAACAGCACTGGCATGATTTGTTCGAGGCTTCAGCATTGGAGCAATGGACATCCAGGCACCCTTCTTAAGGCAGAAGCACCAGGACTGTGTTGTAGACCAGGTGTCATTCTGGGATCCTCTGGAGCCACCTAAAGCAGAAATAATTTATTTATTTTTATTTATTTATTTATTCATTTGTCCAATACACAATACATATGGAAGAGAATAGACATGAAGTAATATATATAAAGATAACATGTAAAAATAGATGAGAAGATATATGAAAGGAAGAAAATATATATGATATATGAGATAAAGGAAAGACAATTGGACAGGGGACGAAAGGCACACTAGTGCACTTATGTACGCCCCTTACTGACCTCTTAGGAACCTGGAGAGGTCAATCATGGATAGTCTAAGGGAGAAATGTTGGGGGTTAGGGGTTGACACTATTGAGTCTGGTAATGAGTTCCACGCTTCGACAACTCGATTGTTAAAGTCATATTTTTTACAGTCAAGTTTGGAGCGGTTAATATTAAGTTTGAATCTGTTGCTTGCTCTTGTGTTGTTGTGGTTGAAGCTGAAGTAGTCATTGCCCGATAGGATGTTGCAGCATATGATCTTGTGGGCAATACTTAAATCGTGTTTTAGGCGCCGTAGTTCTAAGCTTTCTAGACCCAGGATTGTTAGTCTATTTTCATAGGGTATTCTATTTCAAGTGGAGGAGTGAAGGGCTCTTCTGGTGAAATATCTTTGGACGTTTTCAAGGGTGTTGATGTCCGAGATGTGGTATGGGTTCCAGACAGATGAGCTGTATTCAAGGATGGGTCTGGCAAAAGTTTTGTAGGCTCTTGTGAGTAGTGTGAGATTGCCGGAGCAGAAACTACAACAATCTCACACTTAATTTATTACATAAATTATCATAGGCATTGTGAACGTAATCTGTTATTGTTTTCTGAATCGACATTTCTTCACTCCTTTTGTTTCTGAATCTTCTGGAAGCCTTCTACAATTTGCAGAATTTTAGGTAAAATGTATCTGATAAAATCATGAAGTATTCTTACATTTGCCTTTTACTGCTTGACTATGCGATCTATATGCTGTGTTGTAATATCAGTATTTTCTCTGTTATTGGTCAGGTAAGCAGAATAAGTCTCATGGGGAAACATAAAACGTTTTATAGATTTATAGAGTGCCCATAAATCCAGAAAGTTTGCTATACTTACCTGTAATGTAAATGTTGTTGTTTAGAGCGATCATAGAAAAGCCCCATTTATTATAATCTGGAAAATCAGGCAAAGCAATCCATGTTTCTAAAGGAAAAATCAAAGGTATAAATAGCCAGGTTTTGTCTTGCATGATAAAGATGGTTCTGCATAATTTCCATTTTTAGGACATTAGTAGTAATAATATATTGAACAAAACTCCAAAATCTATGGTTTCTCCCTACATATCTCTACTTTCTCTTTCCATCGTTGAGCAAGAGCAGATTCTGACCAGTTCTAGAGAACCAATAGCAGAAAGTTTGAGTACTTCTGAGAACTGGTAAATATCACCTCTGATTGGCCCTGCCCCCATCTATTCTTTGCCTCCCAAATCCCAGCTGATCGGGAAGAAATGGGGATTTTGAAGTAACCTTCCCCTGGAGTGGGGAGGGAATGGAGATTTTACAGTGTCCTTCCCCTGCCATACGCACCAAGCCATGCCATGCCCACAGATCCGGTAGTAAAAAAATTGAATCCCATCACTAAGCAAGAAACATGTCCTATATGCAACTTTATATCTTCAATCAGTAACAAAGATCTAGAGATTAAGATTCTCCTTAGCCCGATATTTTTTCTTTTCCCAGCTTAACTTTAATTCCTAGTCAAGTAGCTGGCTTTTTATTATTTTATAATGTGCTATAATAAATAGCAGTTTACACTATTCCAATGACATACTTTGTGTATGCTGGCCTTTTGTGACATACTAGATTAGATTGGATTGGATTGGATTGGATTGAATTAGACTAGACTAGACTAGACTAGACTAGATTAGATTAGATTAGATTTGTATGCTGTCCCTCTCCGAAGACTAATGTTCAAGTTGGTCTCTCAGCCTATTGGTTGATTGGTTTCTCTGTTGTGGTTTATTGATTATTTGATCATTAATAGGAAAGATACTGTATATTTGGACCTCTAACCCATAATACTTTAGTTGTTGTGATTTATTTTTTAAATTAATTTGAGTTCTTCTGCTGTTATTTAGTTTTCATTGTTAATTGCCCAGAGGGATGCAGTAGTGAAATGAGAGGCATTACACACTGTTTAAATAAATAATTACATAAAATATATTTAGGCAAGTATTGAAAAGTCCGTATCACAGAGCCAATAATAACAAATGAGTAAAGCACCACAATGAAAGGTGTAATGGGCAGAAGGGCTGATAGAGCGGAAGACAACAACGATTTCCCCATGAATTTTAAATATAGATACAAATGGCAATATAATAACAATTTAAGAGTAAGCAAAGACAACAGCAGGAAAAATAGATTTTCATGATGAATTTCAGGACAGGAAGATGCCACTGTGCACATATTCAAACAGAAAATCCCCATAAAGTTAAGGGTAATGTGTTGCCATAACAAGTATCTCTAACTGGTCAGTATTATGTTAACAGAGAGAAAGAGCAGGATTATAATAAGGAGCAGAGGATAAAATACAAGGCAAGGTAAGGTTATATAAGATTGAGAATTTCTGCTGAATATAGATGAATATGAACCTTAAAAATATTTGATTATGACTGTTATTTGGATAAAATTCAGAAAACTGGCCTTTAAAAAAAAGAAAGCTCTGAAAGGAACAATTGCGTCGGATGCCGGAATAAACATAGAGACCACAGAGCTGGGATTTATGGGTCACTTAATTAATTTAAATCTGGACCTGCAGAGGAAAATCAAATGGGGCAGAACTCACGTTCCAAACATTCTTGGGCAACTACGGATGATGCTCTTTGCTGAGCAAAGGAATGATGCCCTTTGAAAAGGCCTTGACCTTCCTTGCTCTTAGCCACACCCAAGGCATGTGGGAGGGCTCCCCCTGGTTTGTCGCCTGTAGGCTTGCGGCAGGTGAGCCCCAAGGGCACCCCCTCCCCAATCACCCAAGCCGGGTAGGCCTTGAGCTCTTGGTGATGGGCAGCCCATCACCTTCCAAAAGGTGCCCTAAAGAAGACCACACAGTTGCTGTTAGCTGTGATTAGAGGGATTTAATCAAATTGACCTAATTCTAGTGAAACGATACTGCCAAGCACCGCCTAACCACTCCACTCCCCATCCCCCAGTGAGGAATAGGCAAAAAAATTCCTACTCGGCCCCCGAAGGTGACCACTAGTCACACTGAGATAAAGTGGGGAAAGGGCAGATGTCTGCAACAATGCCGGCAAGCCTTTGAAAAGAGGGCAGAGAGCGGTGAGCAGGCTCTTTGTACTGGGACTCACCGCCCGGCCCTCAGGCCTCCATCCTGCCCTGCACCGAGCACTGGATATGCTGGGTGATTGTGCTCTCTAGCACGATCACCTTCACCTCCTTCATCCGTGGGGGTGGCCGTGTTGTCCAGCCCCGCCACAACTGTTGGCCCGCCTCTAGCAGCTAGCCTTGAATTAGTATGAACAACTCAAAGGAAGAGATTATTGGGGATAAATAATAAGTTTAGCCAAGGTGGAAACAAAGAATGGGTTCCATTTTTGTAAGTTGTACATGAAGAAGTAAATTGGCAATGCATGAAAAATGGGGTACTGTCAGTGGAGAGAGAGCTAATATACTTCCTTGATCTCTGGGTTTGCAGTGATTTTGTTAATGATACTGAGAAGAATGTGGAAAGGAACCTTGGAAGTAAAGCTATACAATTTATTCAGATGATGAATTGTTTAACTGAATCTATCATATTTCTCTCTCTCTCTCTCTCTCTCTCTCTCTCTCTCTCTCTCTCTCTCTCTCTCTCTCTCTCTCTGTATCTATATATATATATATGCCTTTTTGAGAGGAATATTGCTACTACTATTAATAATTGTTTATATAGAAAAAATTAATTTGTTTCTTATAATAAGCATCACCATCTGGCAATCCCAATCACATTGCAGTATTACATTCAATCAGCATTTAATGACAATTGTGTAGATCAATTCAATGCGTGGTCCCTTCGCAGAAAGGACTGGCCAAATATTTCTCTAAAAATAAACATTTTTAGCACTGATTTATTAGAACTGTTGTATATAATACCCAGATACGTTTTGTCAATAATTATGTAAGGGCATTATTTGTTTCTATGTTCACAATATTGCTAACATCACCCTAAAATTACATCATCTTTTCCAGATTACACCAAGGATCCAGAATTTAGAGTCCTAACCTCTAAATTAGTTCCTCTTCCAACTTCAGTGAATTCGTAGGCCAGTCTGACAGGTTTCACTGTCAATGTGAGCCTGGGAGGAATGCAGTTGCTTCACAATAACAAACAGCCCAAGGAAACCCAGAACATTACATCATCTGGAAATCTAAGTTGCCTGTGGCAACGTCAGTAATTCTACATTAAACCCAAACACATGATTGTTTCTGCCCACACTAACATTTCTTTTATTGAAAGTAGTGTTGCATAAGTGCTCTTTGATGGTTGCTTTGTAGTTATAGACTTATTTCCCCACCTCTCCTTTCACTTATTGAATGAGGCAGAAGAAAAAGCCCTACATGGGATACACTCCAAGACCAGGGAAGTATTAATACCACTCTACTACGCCCTGGTCAGACCACATCAGGAGTATTGCATCCAGTTCTGGTCACCACACTTCAAAAGAGACATTGAAACTCTGGAGAAGGAGCAGAAAAGAGCAACCAAAATGATTAGGGGACTTGAAACCAAGACTTACAAAGAGAGATTGCGGGAACTGGGCATGGATAGCCTAGAGAAAAGGAGGGGCAGAGGGGATATGATAGCTGTATACAGATATATGAGGGGTTGCCACAGAGAGGAGGGGGACACTCTATTCTCCAGAGCACCAGAGGGCCGGACGAGGAACAATGGCTGGAAGCTGACCAAAGAGAGATTCAACCTAGAAGTAAGGAAGAACTTCCTGATGGTCAGAGTGATCAATCAGTGGAACAACCTGCCTGAGGAGGTTGTGAACTCCCCAACTCTGGACACTTTCAAGAGGAGATTGGACTGCCATTTGGCTAGGGTGCTTTAGAATTCCTGCTCACGCAGGGGGTTGGACTTGATGACCTGCATGGTCCCTTTCAACTCTAACAATAAATAAATAAACAAACAAACAAACACACAAACAAACAAACAAACAAACACACAAACACACAAACACACAAACAAACAAGCAATGCCAGCTGGCAGGTCCTAGGGCAGTGATGGCGAACCTTTTTTTCCTTGGGTGCCGAAATAGCATGTGCGAGTGCTCACACCCATAATTCAATGCCTGGGGAAGGCGAAAACAGCTTTCCCTGCCCTCCCCCCCCCCATTAGCCCTCTGGAGGCCAGAAACAGCCTGTTTCCCAATTTCTGGTGGGCCCAGTAGGCTTGTGGTTTGCCCTGTCCAAGCTCCAAAAGCTTCCCTGGAGCCAAGAGAGGGTAAAAACGCTCTCCCCCATCCCCTCAGAGGCTCTCTGGAAGCCAGAAACGCCCTTCCAGAGCCTCTGTGCAAGCTAAAAATCAGTTAGCTGGCACACACATGCATGTTGGAGCTGAGCTAGGGCAACAGCTCGCGTACCAGGAGATACGGCTCTGCGTGCCACCTGTGGCACCCGTGCCATAGGTTCGCCATCATTGTCCCAGGGGTAGAGCCTTCTCTGTGGTAGCTCCAGCTGTTTGGAATCAACTCTCCCCAGAGATTCGCACTGCTCCCACTCTCCTGGCCTTTCGGAAGATGCTGAAGACACATCTGTGCTAGCAGGCTTGGGGCTGTTGAACATAGACCCTCTGCTCCAGCCCATGTTATGAGAGAGACATGGATGGATGTGACTGAATGGTTTTAATGACATGGGTTTTTAGCACACAAGAATTAGAGAGATGAGAAGGAAAATTTTACATAAATGGTACTTCACGCCAGTAAAACTAGCACACTTCCAGAGGAAAGGAAAAGGAAACTGTTGGCACGGTTGCCAAATAAAAGGAGTTTTTATGCATATGCTCTGGGAATGTGTTGAAGTTCAAAAATTTTGGAAGGAAGTACAGAATGAAATTAACAATATGCTAAACATTAATTGGATAATCACGAAAGAATTAGCAACACTAGTTAAACATGGGGAATTACGAGAATTTAGAGAAATCAAAACAGCAGCTTTGGAAAGCGCTCAAGCAGTAGTGGTATTAGGGTGGAAGGACAGCAATAAATGGACAATCCAGAATTGGTACTGGTACATGGTGGACCACATTCATTTTGAAATTACGGAATTAAGATTAATTAACTGTGATGAAAATAAATTGGAGAAGCTGATGGCACGATGGAATAAGGTGAAAGATTTTATCTTACGTAGAATACATGACGACAATGTGAAAAATAAACTCCAATCACTCTTTGTATGTAAAGAAATGTAAACCAGAGCTAAGGAAGAAATTGAAATTTACTTTAAATAACTGAACCCCCTAAATGGTGGAAGGGTTATTGGTGTTGGGCACTTTTTCTTTAAGTTTTTTTGTTCGTTTGTTGTGATAAAATTTAATAAAAAAACTTATTTAAAAAAATGACATGGGTTTTTAGCTTTATTAATTGGATTTAGTATGTTTAATGGATTTTACTTTTAAATTGCCTTAGTTTTAACTTCCATTTCTATTGTGTCATGTTTATGTATTTTTTATTTTGTAAGCCTCCCTGAGTCTCCAGAGAAGGGCGACCTAGAAATTGAAATAATAAATAAAGAAAGAAGGAAAAGGCTTATAATTGGGCAATCAACATATATAGATCACAGTTAACAAACATGACCTAGTTTTATAGATATTGAGAGGTTTTGATGTTAATTCCAATGAAATTCCACAAAGGAAAAGAAAACAAAGTAAAAACATGTTGATGTGTTCAACAGAGCAACAGACAGAACCCAATATTGTAAACTTTCTGAACGTTCCCCTCTCCACCTCCTCCCTGGAAAAGATATTCCATCCATAGTATAAACGTGACGACACCAAAAAGCCAAAATGTATGTCCTGCCTTTTCAGATTTGTGCCACGATCCCACCCAAGGTTGTTTGATAGTGAGATGGATAGCATATAAATTTTAAAAATAAATATTTTTTCCCAATTCTATAACACTACTGTTGTTGTTGTGCACTGAAATGCTCAGTAGCATGAGCTAGGGTAGGGGTCTCCAACCTCGGCAACCTCAAGACTCGTGGACTTCAACTACCAGGAATCTGGGAGTTGAAATCTACAAGTCTTAAAGTTGCCAAGCTTGAACTAGAGTAACCTTTACAATGTTCCGGTTTGAAATAAAGCTGTTCTGGTGCGGTATATTAGGGAATGTTGCGGTTAGCTCTGGCCCAGCTCCTGCCCCTAGGAATGTGCTGGTGGATGTGGGGGAGACATCCACATGCCGCAGACCTGTTTTGCTCCCGATGGAATCTGCCGATGAAGCCTCCTCTGACCAAGGCAACATGAGTGACAGGGAAGAGGGGAGTTTGGCAGACAGCCCAGGAGGAGATCAATCATCTGTATCATCTTTGGATTCTGAACAAGAATTAATGACACATCCACGCATGCGTAGAGTGATGCATAGGAGACAACAAGGATCATTACAAGAGAAAATGAGGCCACCTGTGGTTGGGTGGGGTTCCAGTAATTAGGGCTGCTGTTATAAATAGCAGCATGTGGGTTTGGCTGTTGTGAAAGAGTATCTGATCGCAGTTCGTCAGGAATCCTGGGTTTCTGGTTTCTGGACTTAGCTTGTTGATTTTTTCACGCCTTTGAAAACAAAGCAGAGCAACCTGTGTGTGTGTGTGTGTGTCTCACTTTTTTGGAAGAAGAAGGGGTGTGAAGTTTCTTCACAGCTGCTAACTAAACATTTAACGACTGCTTAAGGTTAATTCTACAGACTACCCAGTTGTTTTGGGACGAGTGCTCTTTGCAATACAAAAAGAGTGCTTAGTTTATTTTGAATTTTGGGATAAAGAATTTTTTTTTGAATTTTCAAACGTGTGTGTCTGAAATTGGTACCCTTGAATTTTCGGGAGGCTCCTACCAGAGAGCCCAGCAGAACAGGGAAGATTTCTGATACTTACTAGTGTGAGTATTATAAAAAGCAAAATTTCTGGAGAAGTGTGGTGGCTCTTCATCTTCATCGTTTTCTTCCAAAGCTCTGCCTCCCACAACCACCAGCACCTCTTCTAGCTTCTGTGGAAGGGCATTCAGTCGCTGCTGGACAAAGGGCTTGTTCTCTGCCTTAGAGTCACAGAGGAGAAAATAGAAACCTTCTCAGTTGCGTTTTTTTCAACATTTTGTATGTTGTACATTTAAAATTGTAGGATGGCATTTGGTAAAGGAAAACCTTCTAGCTCAAGCAAAGCAGGAAGTTCAGTCTACTCTTAACGTGCATGAACACTCTGTTGATTTCTTCCAATATCCCTTCCCACTTATTTTGTACTTTGAACACACTTGGACCCCACATTATTATTATTTTTTTAAGAAAAGGGAAAGAAAATAATAGAATTGTGCATTTTTAAAGTGCCTTCCTCTGATATCTCAATCAGGTAGTGTTATGGGGCACGTATCCCTCTATTCAGGTGTTTTTCAACCAGTGTGCCGTGGGACATGGTCAGGTGTGCTGCGAAGAAGGAAGCTCAGGTTCCGGTCTCGCAACTTTTTGCAGAGAGAGAGAGAGAGCGTGTGTGTGTGTGAGAGAGAGAGAGAAAGAAAAAGAAAGAAAACAAGAGAGAGAGAGAAAAGAGAGAAAGAGAGAGAAAGCAAGTGTTAGAGAGAAAGAAAGCAAGAGAGAGAGAGAGAGAAAGCAAGAGAGAGAAAAAGCGAGAGAGAGAGAGAAAAAAGGAGAGGAAGGGAGAGAGAGAGAGAAATGAGCAAAAAGGGGAGGAAAAAAGAGAAATGAGAAAATGATTGAGGCAGAGAATGAGAGGAAAGAGAGGGAAACAAAAGAGAGAGAGGTGATTCTTGATTTAAAGCATATGATAAAAAGCACCCAAAGAATAAGAGAGAAAAGAACCCCAGCCCTCACCTGTTTTTGGAAATGGTTCAAAAGTGTGTATACAAACACACACACAAGGGTGGGGAGGAGACAGGGATGGAAAAAGAGAGGAGAGTATGCCCCAGGGTTTTAAAATGTAAAAAATGTGCCATGGCTCAAAAAAGTTTAAAAATCACTGCTCTATTCCAATTCAATTACACTTGGTAAACATAGAACAATCATTCATCTACAGTTGATCATGTCAGTGGGACTTTTCAAAATCAACTTTTTTTGTCCCCCAGGTTGCTTTCTGTGCTGCAGAGAGATCCTAATTAGGATGATAATAACAATTCTAACATTTTAAAATATATTCTGAAGAATACTTTGTTTATTAAAAAATAATGCAAGTGTAATCACGATGATGATGACGATGTTATCCATTCAATCCATGGATTGCTGAAAGAGTGTAGGCGCACGTTATTGTGCATGAACGAGTGCCCACATCCATAATTCCATGCCCGGAGAAGGCAAAAGCAGCTTCCTCCGCCCCCCTGGAGGACAGAAACGGCCTGTTTCCCAACTTCTGGTGGGCCCAGTAGGCTCGTGTTTCACTCTTCCAGGCTCCAAAGGCTTCT
Source organism: Erythrolamprus reginae (assembly GCF_031021105.1). NCBI lineage: Eukaryota > Metazoa > Chordata > Lepidosauria > Squamata > Dipsadidae > Erythrolamprus > Erythrolamprus reginae. The sequence continues at coordinate 71,502,119 of NC_091954.1, read as the reverse complement.
CTGGAGCCGGGGAGGGTAAAAATGCCCTCCCAAATCCCCCCCAGAGTTCTCTCTGGGAGCCAAAAACACCCTCCCAGAGCCTCTGTGTGAGCCAAAAATCAGCTGTCTGGCACATACGTGCACGTTGGAGCTGAGCTAGGACAATGGCTTGCCTGCCAGCAGATTTGGCTCCATGTGCCACCTGTGGCACCAAGCCATAGGTTCACCATCACTGTAGTATACTATCAGTCACCCTCTATCTACCAGCCCAGCCATAGTCGAATAAGCCCAGATATTTTTCTAAGTAGCTAGTCTTTCTTGGTTTCTGAAACCTTAATGTTCCTAACTAGTCCAGGATGGGCTGTTAAAAAGAAATGCTATCTTTTTTGCTCGGACAAGAATATGAGTCTTTGCCAGTTTAACCAAATTTTAAATAAAAGCTGAGTGATTTTGTAAGTTCATCTTTATATAGAAAGAAAACTAATCATTGGTGCAGGGATTCTGTTGTCTACCTTCTAGCCATCAAAGTAAACTAGAATTGGGTAAAAAAAACCACAACATAGTACCTCCAAACACTTACCGTGCTCCGATGTCTAGCAATGATAGTCTTGCAAGCTTCTGATTCTTGAATCAGTGGTTCAGATGACAACATGTTTTGCAGATACTGATCTGGCAATGAAACCAAATGCACTAGATCAAGAAGCTCTGGAAGATGCACCATTCTGGTCAATTTTTCGTACTTGACCCACCTGAGCACAGCTTCAACTAGGCTCTGTTCTTTTTGTACTTGCAGTAGGTTGTTCGACAGATAAACAATTAGCCTCTCTTTTGATAGTTGGAGAAACTCCTCCTGTTGAGATACAAGTTCAAAATTTTCTTGCAAAAATGTCCAGGCCTCCGATGAAATCTCCAAACAGCCATGCATCTCTCCAAACTCACAAATGCCTAAACAGTTGGTTGCATCCATCTGCTGTCTCAAGTACCGACTGCAAACTTTCTGGATGACGGGGAAGTGGAGTTGGCTGGATGTCCTAATCAAGGCTTCCACGTTCCCCTGGTTGATGGTTACTTTTCCTGTGTAAGCAAAATTAAGCAAGGACTCCATCGTGATAGGATCTACGTCTTTGATCTCTACACGGGCTGAAAAGCTTTCCATAAAGTCACCGGCAAACATAGCATTGAAGTACTGACTACAGAGAGCCAGGATACTGCGGTGGCAAGGGAATTCATGTTCCCCAACAATCAAGGTGACATCCGAGAGTTTGGGGTTGGAACGGAGGCTCTGTAGACCTTCCAGAATAGATTGAGGATGGGATGGAAGGCAAAAATCAAAGTCGTCGATGTTCCTCACCATGGTAATATTCTTTCTGCAAAAGGCTCTAATTCTGTACTTGTAGATGATTTTAGATGCTCCCAATAGAAAATATTTTTTCTAATCCTGTTCACAGGATAAAATTAACAAAGTCAACATGGGCCTTTCAAAATAACTCCATGTTTAAAGTATGCAATCCAATATTTATTTTTATTTATTTACATAATTTGAATTATGAAATATACAAATAAAATCTAACATGTTACACAAACAGTATATCTATATATTCCTTTAAGCTAACAAATAAACAAACAAAATCAATTAGTGTTAATTCTGATTATCCTGACCTCCCTGAAAGCCTAGTTTGTGACATTTCCCTCAACACTACACTCCTTTTCCTACTGTGCTACAGAGCTCCAAACTACGACATTACCCATGCAACTAAACTAACCTCCCTCCTAACTTGGGCAACCTCCTGCCCCCATCCCATTATCTTCCTTGGTGACCTCAACCTACCACACATCAACTGGTCACTAAATGAAGGCTCCACTGAACCTATACATACCGCCATCTATAACACAGTCACCAGCCTAGGACTGGAACAATTAATATCAAACAACACCAGACTCAACGGCACCTAAAACACGATTTGAGTATTGCCCACAAGATCATATGCTGCAACATCCTACCAGTCAATGTCTACTTCAGCTTCAACTGCAACAACACAAGAGCACGCAACAGATTCAAACTTAATACGAACCGCTCCAAACTTGACTGTAAAAAGTATGATTTCAACAATCGAGTTATCGAAGAGTGGAACTCATTGCCGGACTCAATTTTGTCAACCCCTAACCCCCAATATTTCTCCCTTAGACTCTCCACAATTGACCTCTCCAGGTTCCTAAGAGGCCAGTAAGGGGCGTACATAAGTGCACTGGTGTGCCTTTCGTCCCCTGTCCAATTGTCTTTCCTTTCTCTCACTTATCATATATATTTTCTTTCTTTCATATATCCTCTCCTCTAAGTTCACTTTACTCTTATATATATTATTACATGTCTATTTTATTCCTATGTATTTGTGTATTGGACAAATGAATAAATAAATAAATAAAATAAAAATAAACAAGCAAAATGAATCTGTATGAGTGTAGAATATTAAATACAGGTGATGTTTCCCCATTACTGTCAGGATCAGAGCTCTGCCAGTTCTGAGGCTTGTTGATGAGGCTTGTTGATCTCAGAGATACACTGTTAGTAACCCATGGAACAGCTTCACTATTAATTTATCTTATAGAGGCATAACACACAGAAACAAGCTGCAATAACTAAACCAAAATTAAGCAGACATTTAACATTAAAAACTGAAAAAGAACAAGATATAAAAGATATAAAAGCAATGTTGATTATTCTGGGTCTACTTCTGAGATTCTTGTCAGAATTGCAATAATATCAAATAAGGAAAGAGGAATCAGAGGCAGCTAAAGGCAGATTATTCAGTAAAATTAGAATCAATAAGGATGTATCTTTTGACAGAAAATATTGATTGTGGAATCCCATTGAAGATCATTATTGCACTACCATTAAGTCCTTTAAGAGGTCCTCTAGTCTAGAAGGTCTTCTGAAACAATAACATACAGGATGAAGTTTAAATCCTACACCAGATGACATTTCCCTCCTACCTAAATATTAATAGTCATTTCCTGGAAGGTTGCTAGTTGAAAACAAAGCTTAATGAGATATATTTTATGAGTTATTTAACTTTTATTAAGTATGTTATGAAATGTGATATTATCTTTAATATCCGCATATTACCCACTGGCTGGGCTGGCCAGAAGTGGCATTTCTCCTGTCACAGGCTGGACGCCGACTTCAGAAGTCAAGGAGGCGTGGGCAACCGCCAGGAAGACCGTATGGAAGGCCGCCATGCATGGCAGGGCTATGGAGTAGGGAGTGGGCTGCTACCTCCCTTCCCCGCCACCCCAACATGCTTTCTTGCTATCCATGTGGCCTTCTGCTTGCCTGCCTTTGCAAGCTGGCCACGAGGAAGTACGTCAGGAGTACAGTGCGGCCCTGACCCTCTGGAATCAACTCCCCCCGGAGATTAGGATTGCCCCCACCCTCCTTGCCTTTCGCAAACTCCTTAAAACCCACCTCTGCCATCAGGCATGGGGAAACTGATTCCCTTGGGCTGCCGTTTTATGTATGGTTTGTCTGAGATGTATGACTGTTTTTTTATATTAAGGGGTTAATTTTTATATTAAGGGGTTTTAAATTGTTTTTAACTGTTGGATTTGTACTGTTTTCTTGTTGTGAGCCACTCTGAGTCTTCAGAGAGGGGCGGCATACAAATCTAATAAATAATAATAATAATAATAATAATAATAATAATAATAATAATAATGAAATGCAAAATACAAAATCCAGCATAGTGATCTCATTTGCTGTGTTGTACTGACATAATAATAATAATAATAATAATAATAATAATAATAATAATAAAGCATGTCGGGGCTGTCGGGAAGGGAGTAGGCTGCTATCTTCCTTCACTGCCACCCCAAGATGCTTTCTTGCTGTCCATGTGGCCTTCTGCTTGCCTGCCTTTGAAGCTGGCCACAGGAACACCGAATGACTGCATAGAAGGCAAGAAAGCATGTTGGGACTGCGGCACAAAGGGAATGGAGAAGGGAAGGCAGACTGGAACGGGTTGGGGCATGGGCAGCTAGGTAGGCTGCAATTTTGCAGGGTTACCTGGCAGGCACATCAGAGGTACAGTGCTTCAGGCAGGTGAGCTGCAGAGTGAAGACTAGCGGGGTACAGTGGGCAAGTGAGCAGTGGACTGGTTCGGAGGTGTGGCCAGCCAGCCGTTGCTACTGGCTCAGCAAACCATTGGTGGAAGCCACTACCGGTATGCCCGGTCCGGTCCAAACTAGCATTTCACCCCTAATTTGAGGTATCTTGGTTCAAAAATGGTTGCCCTATGGATGCACTGTTATAAGGTCATGACCAGAATTTTAGGAACATACAGGTGAATCAATCACTGGCCACTACTCTACTTGTTACTTCCTGTTCTCATATCTTCCCAGCCCCAAAATTAGAAACCAGATATTTCAATCAAAACTCTAGTTTGGTTTAAGAGGCATATTTTAGTTCTCTTGAGTTCTTTGCCATTTATTTATTGCTAGGATGAAGATTTAATAATCGTAAATGATTTATTTATTTGTTTATTTGTTGTTTGTTTGTTTATTTAGTCAAGTATGTATTGGTGATATACAAAGATATAATAATATTTATATAGATGATACTAGTAAAAGAGAAACATTAGGACAGGGGTCAGAAGGCACTCTGGTGCATTTATGCACACCCCTTACTGACCTCTTAGGAATTGGGAGAGGTCAACTGTGGAGAGTCTAAGGGTAATGTTTTGGGGGTTAGGTGATGATACTACAGAGTAGCTCTGTGACACAATGATTAACTCCGTGACACAGTGACTCACAAAACTGAGTCAAGACTTGCAAATACCTTGGAGTTGTTTCTCAAGTCTCTGGCAGGAGAAATGCTCACTATGACTATGTAATTCAGAATGTCTTGCCAATTGGAACTTTCTAGTAAGGTTGCCTTACTCATTCTTGCTAATATACAGTTACTGTTTGCCAAAGTTTGTTCTCAACTCCCATGCTGTTTTCAGCTAGAGCCTTCTACTAAGTACTCAAAAGTAGTACTACACATTTCTATGAAGTACAGTATCTTTTGAGTTCTTGACATACCGGTTAAGGTTAAAAGTTAAAATTAAAGTTAAAGTTAAAATTTCTGCCCTTAGATTGATTATTTAGGCAGATAATTTCAGTGCTAAAATACAGGGCTTATGTATTTGAATTCTATGGGTTCTCTAATGCAGTGTTTTTCAACCAGTGTGCCGTGGCACACTAGTGGTCAGGTGTGCAGCGAAGCTCAGAGAGAGAAAGAAAGGAAGAGAGAGAGAAAGAGAGAAAGAAAGCAAGAGAGAGAGAGAGAAAGAGAGAGCAAGAAAAAGAAAGCAAGAGAGAGAGCAAGAGAGAGAAAGAAAGCAAGAGAGAGAGAGAAAGAGAGGGAGGGAAGGAGAGAGAGAGAAAGACATAGAGGGAGGTAGGGAGAGAGAAAGAGAGCAAAAAAGAGAGGAAGGAAGGAAGAGAAAGAAAGAGGGATGGAGAGAGAGAGAAAGAAAGAGGAAGGGAGAGAAAGAGGGAGGGAGAGAGAAATAGAGCAAAAGGGAGGAAGAGAGAGAGAGATATTTTTTTTGTCCAAACTTTTTTTAGCCCCCCCCCCCCCCCGGCTCAATGTGCCCCAGGGTTTCGTTAATGTAAAAAATGTGCCGCGGCTCAAAAAAGGTTGAAAATCACTGCTCTAAGGAAGCTTTCCTCTTCTCGGGCTATGTCCAAGTCAAATGCTGGACACAGATAAGTCAGTGACAACTTTCCATCCCCTATGAGATTATTAGATTTCTTACCGTCTTCCCACTCAGAAAGCCTCTGGGTGGCTTATAACATTTACTATACATATAACCTACCTAACCCTAACCCTATTAAAATAGCTTAATGGCCCAGAGAAAAACAGTCACACTCATATACTAGGAATTCTACCAACATTAATTCCAGGTATGGGATCTCCTATTTCCATCTCAGCCTTCTATACCTGTGATTCTTAACTTGTCTTAACCAGTCTCAAATAATATTATTGCCGCCCAAAACAAATCCCAAACTGGATTATTTACTCACAAACAAGCAATTAAAAATTGTTCCATTATCCTCAGTATATCCAAATTCCTCCTTTGGGAAATTACCCTCTAGTTTAAAAACTTGCTTGCTGCATAGGAAAGACTTTTATAAAAAGAATAAAAGATAAAAAGAGGGCGGGGAAAATATTTACTGACCCCTCACATCCTGGACACAAATAGTTTCAACTCCTATCCTCAAAACGTCGCTACAGAGCACTGCACACCAAGACAACTAGACACAAGAACAGTTTTTTCCCGAACGCCATCACTCTACTAAACCAATAATTCCCTCAACACTGTCAGACTTTCTACTAAATCTGCACTTGTATTCTACTAGTTTTTCTCATCATTCCTATCACCCATTTCCTCCCATGTTGACTGTATGACTGTAACTTGTTGCTTATATCTTAAGATTTTTATTAATATTGCTTCTTCATTGTTTATTTGACCCCTATGACAATCATTAAGTGTTGTATCACATGATTCTTGACAAATGTATATTTTATTTTATGTACGCTGAGAGCATATGCACCAAGCCAATAAAATTCTATTCTATTCTATCTCTTTTTTCATTAAGCTAATCTATCATAAAATTTAAGATCATACAACATTAAAGAATCAAAACAATCTGAAAATTAATATATATCAATGAAAGGCTGTGCCAATAAATATTTGGAAATTATATTGTAATTGTAAGAAAGTGTTGTAAATAAAACAGCTTTCTTGCTAGGAATGAGAGTGAATAGTCCAAGGTCACTCAGCTGGCTTTTTGCCTAAGGCATAACTAGAGTTCTTGTTCTCCTGGGTTTTAGCCTGGTACCTTAACCTCTACAACTACTTTGGCTCTCTTTTTAATAATTAATATTACCTATCCATTTTTTTGACAGGAAACCTCACCCACCAACTTCCAGAGCTTACCTTATTACATGCAAGCAATGTCTGATCTGGGAGAATGCTGGGATGAGAGCTTGTCTGGATCCTTGGCAGTGGCAGTTATTAGACTGGGGTTTTTTTCCAGCAGTTGCAGACTATCTATATGTATTTTTAGATTGGTTCTTACAACTGACATAGAGGAGGGCGGCCAAATGATTTGACAGTTATTCTCTCCAGATCACCTGCTCTTAAAGCAACACCCAAATAAAAAAGTAGGATGGGAACTTAGAGGGAAGGTATGCAGTTCCTGGAAGCAGATTTGAGGTTATTTCAATCAAGTCTGAGATTTGATTTCAATTTGATTGGGGTTCATCTATTAGATTTTAGCATCTCTTCAAAACCTAATCATATATATGGGCAAATCTGTTCAATAAACATGAACTCTGTGTTTGCACATACATGTGCAGGCAGGATGGGGTGGAACGCAGTTCCACTGACGGAAATGAAGCTGCATGCACAGTTCCAGCTGAGCAGCGGCAGTAACTTCCTGGATTATCGGTCTCAGCTGCTGCTGTGCGCTCCTCGCTTTTTTCCTCTTTCCTCCTTCCTGGCCATCGGACGAGCTTCCCTCTCTCCTGCCCGGCTCCCCTCCAGCCTCATGTGGCCACCTACCAAGGCCAGGAGAGCCACGCCGCACCCCAGCAGTCTGGGCTGCAGTCTTTTTTCCCGCACGAAGCCCTCACTTTGCCCACAGCTGAGATGAAAAGGCATTGTGCGGCAATAACAGTTCACTTGAACAATGATGATAGTTCAAGCCACTCCCACCTGGTCACATGGCTGGCAAGCCACTCCTACCCAGTCACATGACCATCAAGCCACACCCACAAAATAAGACACACCCACAGTGTGGCAGTAAAAATTTTGGCTGCCCATTACTGCACGTAATGGGGGGGGGGTATTTTATCCAACATGCTTTCCCATAAGAACTTTAGTTAGGATTTACTTATCCCAATTTTCTGCATTTTCAATCATCACCCCAGCTGGATGTACACCACATGCTAGGCAAAAATGTGGCTGATTGGTTTGCACATGTGTTTTATGAATACAACCACTGAGTTCTAAACTGTATCCAGTGATCAAAATCTTATGACTAGATTTAATTTTTGCATTGGCTAGTTCACTAAATCCAGCTTTGAGGAAGATCTGGACCAAATACTGTTTTCAGGGATTTCATTTCTCTTAGAAAACTTAACAGGGGACAGATTTTCTGAATGAAAACAATACTGAAAAATCCTGGAACTAGTGTATATAATTTGGTCTCCTATAATTCTCCTGATGTAGCATTGTTATAAGGCAATGTTGTCCCTCACAAGCCTGTTGTGGCGCTAAATGGAAAAGTTTACACCAAAAAAGAAAAGAAAAGGCCGAGGAAGATGTCAGTGTCCAATAAGTATTTGCAGGTTATATTTCAGCCTTATAAAAATCAATGGTGCCTCAGAGAAGACCAATTAAATAATATCTCATAAAATGTATCCCATCATAGATTGTCACATTGATGAATTTAGCCAAACTTATGTAATATATGTATATGATAAAATCAACTTCAGTGATCATGAACTTTATGATCATCACTCTGATGGTTGTTTTTTTTTTTGCTGAAATAAGAATAATATGAACTACAAGCCTCTGAAAACATGCTTTGATTAAGAAAATATGTTAAGTTTGTTTAAGTTCCAACCCCTTCCTGTGCCTCTCCCTGTCGCTGATTCAAAAATTTGATAACAAATTTTAATTTTCATTGTGATAGTAGCATATAATTATTAAATATACTGCTCCAAAAAATAAAAGGAACACTCAAAGAACACATCCTAGATCTGAATGAATGAAATATTCTCATGGAATATTTTGTTCTGTACGAAGTTGAATGCGCACAACAGCATGTGAAATTGATTGTCAATCAGTGTTGCTTCCTAAGTGGACAGCCTGATTTCACAGAAGTTTGATTTACTTGGAGTTATATTATGTTGTTTAAACGTTCCCTTTATTTTTTTTGAGCAGTGTACATGGGGAGGAGCCATGATATCTATTTTATTGTTAGTTTCTTGGAATAGGAATAGGAATAGGAAATAGGAATATCCATTTCTTGGAATAGGTATAGCTCCTGCCAGGACCAAAGGCTCTCAAAGCAGATGGCATACTCCAGATTTAAATCGTGTAGCTTGTAAAACATTTGGTTTTAAATAATATTTAAAAGAGTACATTCATATTGCAAGCTATAACTTAACAAAAGTTGGAAAACAAAAGACAATTCAGATTATTTTTAAAAAGCAAAGTTTTATTTATATTCCTAGAAAGTTCACTGAGATCCAGAAGATACAGATAAAACTGGTCCAGAAAAGCAATACTGTTGGTTCATACGGTATAAGGAAGACCTGTATTTGAATGTTAAAAGCAATTCCAGGCTAGAATCCCAGTGCAATAAGAAAAAAAACACTTTTTAAAAAACATTTCAGAGTAAAAATCCTCAGATAAAATACTGGATTTTGTCGTATACTGTAAAAAGTAAGAGCGTTATAAAGAATAACTGCATATAGATGCTGTATGTTTGAACTGAGATAAATGTTCTTATTCAGATTCTGGAACCCACATTATAACCTTGATGGATAAATACATATGACCTCCAAATAATAGTAATGATGTATTACTCTAAATTAAAATACATGAGATATCCAATCTAGTATTCAAAATCTCAAACTAGATTAATATGAGACTTCAAAATTTCTATTTCAGTGATATAAAGCTCATACCTAAAATAGATACGTATAAAATAACAAGAAGCCAAAAGTAGTCACCCTTTTGAAAAAGTGGGGGAAACTCTATTTTTTTGACCAATTTGGTGATCTAATTTTATATCTATAGATTAGATTAGATTTATTGGATTTATATGCCGCCCCTCTCCGCAGACTCGGGGCGGCTCACAACAATGGTAAAAACAGTACATAGTAACAAATCTAATATTTAGCAATCTAAATTACACTTTTAGGTTAAAAAGTATAGTATTTTTGTCTGTGGTTATATATTCAAAAAGCTCCAGACCCGTATGGCTTGCAGAAATCTTCCTTTCAAAACAGTAAGAAATACTTCCTGAATTTTTGCTAGCTTTCTTCTTGCCGTAGATGTGTTAGAGGGCAAAATCCCCATATGTGTCCCAAGAAGAATATGCAATGATATTATGCAGCAGCTTTTATGTTTTGGGAATGATTCTTCAGTTGATTATCTGGAAACACCTTGCATATAAACAGCAAAGCAAACAGATCAAGTAGAATTTTCAAGTTTGGCTGCATGATCTTGGAAATGGAAATACGGTAGTTGAAAAATACTTTTTTGTTCTGAATAATTTTAAATATCTGTCTAAGAAAAATTAGATTTTTCTTAGATTTAGATTTTGAACAGAATGTTGCAGCACTAAATCACATTCTTGGAGAAGGTGTCATGAATATGAAGGGTTGAAGTAGATATCTTTAACATCTGCAAGGTTAAGCCATCAATGTTCCCTTAAAAGCCCTTGAAATGTAAGGCAAATTCTGAAGATTTGCTCCTATCTATTGTGGAGACTTGGTGATGAGCTGAACTTGCTATAGCTTTGTACAATACAATCAACTTTGCAATGAGAACTATTGCACAGCAGAATTTTTTGCCTAAAAGAAGCAAAGGCATGGGCCTGGAAAATGATATACCTTTAAAACTACAAGGTTCAGACTATTTTAACTTCCAGTTTTATGTGAAAATGAATTTCTTCAAAATACATGCTCAAAAGTACAGATGACAGTGTACATGCTGTAAAATGCATATATCCTATGCCATTGATGGTGAACCTTTTTTTCCTCGGGTGCCAAAAGACCATGCACGCCTGCTATCATACATGCGCAAGTGCCCACATCCACAATTCAATGCCTGGGGAGGGCAAAAACAGTTCCCCCCACTCCCCGGAGTCAGAGCCGCCATCAGGAATTTTGGGGCCCCATACAGCCTAAGTGAATTTGACACCCCTGGCCTAGAGGCTAAATCCTATGAACAAGGGCTAAGAGAACGAGTATGTTTAGCTCAACAAATAGAAAACTGAGAGGGAATATAATAGTAGTTTCCCAATCCTTAAAGGGCTGCCACAGAGCAGATGGCATCTATTTATTCTCCATGCCACCTGAAGGTAGTACAAGAAGCAATGGGCGGAACCTCACCAAGAGGAAATGCAATCTGGAAATAAGGAAAAACTTGGGACTGGGTGGCATAGAAATAAACAAACAAAACAAACAAACAAAACAAACAAACAAACAAATAAATCCCTTTTTATTAAAAGAAATTAATAATTTAAAAAAACCAAAATCCATTACTATTAAAACTAAAACAAACAGCAAAACTATTAATGGTATGCCATCATAGATTGTCACATAGATGGTAAAACACCCTCCCCTATCCCCCCCCCCAGAGGCTCCCTGGAAGCGAAAAATGCCCTCCCAGGGTCACTGTGTGAGCCAAAAATCAGCTAGCCGGGACACAATGCACATTGGAGCTGAGCTAGGGCAGTGGCCCGTGTGCCAGCAGATATGGCTCCATGTCCCACCTGTGGCACCCGTGTCATAGGTTCGCCATCACTGTCCTTTGCCATGTAAAAATATGAGCATATTGAGAATATGTGTCAACAAAAATAATATGGAAACAGTGTTTAAATCCTTAAGCACCTTGTTAATTCACACATAAATACAAAGGACACCATGCCATAAGGTAAAAGAATTCTGTGGATTTTTGACAAGGTACTCTGTTTAGTCAGATATCCACCTGAAGCACCTATTAAAACTCTTTTCTGAAGAAATACCTGTGTTTATTTGGCAAATTAGTTGCTTCATTCTACAGCAGTGGCTTTCCTAATGCAGACAGAGTTGCAATTATGTAAGCAAGTAAAAAGAGGCCTGTAAAGGCTAGGGGAGATGAAAAACTGGTGGATATAAGTTTTTGAAGAAAAGAGGATGGAACAGGTAAGAAGCATTCTCTCCTTTCATTCTCTCAAACTCTTTTTATTTGACAGTTCTTTATAACACTCAGTAAAAGACCTTGGAATACTAATATCGAATGACCTAAGTGCTAAAGCCCACTGCAACAATATCGCCAAAAAAGCTTCTAGAGTTGTTAACCTGATCCTACGCAGCTTCTGCTCAGGCAATCTCACACTACTCACAAGAGCCTACAAAACTTTTGCCAGACCCATCCTAGACTACTGCTCATCTGTCTGAAACCCATACCACATCTCAGACATCAACATCCTTGAAAATGTACAAAGATATTTCATCAGAAGAGCCCTTCACTCCTCCACTCGAAACAGAATATCCTACGAAAATAGATTAACAATCCTGGGCCTAGAAAGCCTAGAACTATGGCGCCTAAAACACGATTTGAGTATTGCCCACAAGATCATATGCTGCAACGTCCTACCGGTCAATGACTACTTCAGCTTCAACCGCAAAAACACAAGAGCACGCAACAGATTCAAACTTAATACAAACCGCTCCAAACTTGACTGTAAAAAATATGATTTCAACAATTGAGTTATCGAAGTGTGGAACTCATTACCGGACTCAATTGTGTCAACCCTTAACCCCCAATATTTCTCCCTTAGACTCTCCACGATTGACCTCTCCAGGTTCCTAAGAGGCCAGTAAGGGGCATACATAAGTGCACTGGTGTGCCTTTCGTCCCCTGTCCAATTGTCTTTCCTCTCTTTCACCTATCATATATATTCTCTTCCTTTCATATATCCTCTCCTCTAAGTTCACTTTTACCCTTATATATATTACCACACGTCTATTTTCTTCCTATGTATTTGTGTATTGGCTAAATAAATAAACAAATAAATGAATGAACGAACGAACGAACGAACAAATAAATGAATAAATAAATAAATAAATAAATAAATAAATAAATAAAGTCTAGTCAGGGTTTAGTTTTTGCTGTGCCATTTTGTTGTTGTTGTGGTCCTATGTATTTGTGTATTGGACGAATGAATGAATGAATGAATGAATGAATGAATGAATGAATGAATGAATGAATGAATAAATAAATAAATAAATAAATAAATAAATAGTCTAGTCGGGGTTTAGTTTTTGCTGTGCCGTTTTGTTGTTGTTGTGGTTTAGATAACAGGAATTTTGCAGATTTTTCTTAATAATTCTCAAAAAGTTTATGTTTGCTATTTCCAACAATATCCCTGAAGTAACCATATAGCTTCTTTATATAATCTGCACATCATTCTTACTTACAACAATGATCACAAATGTAAAGGTCCTGATCCTTTAAAGCTAAAGATCTCTGCTTCTTTTTCTTTCCAGAAAGCAAAACTCCTGTCAATGTAACAGTAGTTATCATCATTACTGCAGTTACCTATTTCAAAGTATTTCCCTATGATCTGCTCTTCAGACTCAAAAACACTATCTGACATCCTCATTTTGGTTACTGTTATTGGCTTTGTTCCCATTGACAGCCTTTGGAGTTCTGTGGTTTTAGTCATGTCATTACTGCCAAAAAAATGTTCCTTGATATCTTGAAAACTATCTGTCCAGTTTCTTTTGCCTGCTGCAATCTCATCAATCACTGCTTTGTGAAAGGCACGCACTATTTCCCATTGATGTCTGCTCAGGTGATTGAAAACTTCAAAGCAAAGGAGGTGTCTTCCTTTACGCTCTTCGGGTGATAGATCCAGTTCCAGGATATGGAAGTAGCCAAGCATAAATAGCTCAAGACTCAAACTGTTATAATCAGTAGGCTTACCCTTGACGTAGGGTAAGAATTGTTCTGGAGAATAGATTGTGTGCTCATGACTTTGACGTCTGATCTCTTGAGGTGACACCAGAGAAATGACATCCTTCCAGTGACTGATTAACTTCTTGATAGCATATCTCTGATGAACTAAATGGACAAAGCTCTTCATTTCTTTCAAGGGTTTCGGCAAAGGATCCTGTTGTTTTCTGAACTCTGCTATAACCTCTACAAAACCTGCTTTTATAGGCTGCTGAGAACTTAGAGTCTTCCTAGTCAGCAGTTTCAAAGAAGGAGCATATGCAGATTTCTTCCAATGACTTAGAAAAAGTAGCACAATTCGTTCTTTTCGGAGAATGGCAGATTGTGTGATTGAGACACAGCTCCCACCTGCTTTAGAAGACAGTTGCTTATAGATGATGTTTGAATCACTGGCACTTTCCATATCTCCAAGCCTATGTTCTCTACCACTTAATTGCCTCTTGGTCTTACAGATGCTAAATAACGTTTGAAGAGTCGACTCCTTGCTTGTGTCATGTTGCAAGGACACGTCCTTCAAAACTTGGGGTCCAAACGTTTTGTGGTAACTCAACAGATTATGTTTTTCAAAATTGTCTCTCAGAGTTTGCACAGAGACACTGCTTTCTAGGATTTCTTTATTGGATGAATCTCTTAAGAAGAAAACTGTGTTGCCTGATTTCTCATCAGTCCCCTCTTTCTTGGTTTTATTTATATTGTCAAGAAGTAGAGACATATTTTTTACTATTCCAGACACATGGTTGCACCAGTCTGGTAGCTGCTGGGTGTCATCCTCAGAGAAAGATTGAAGAAACTGAGAGTTGACGGTGACACTGATAACGGGAGATGGAAAAACACTTTGCAGCTCTTCTGTTAGGCGTCCCAACTCATTTTTAAATTCCTGGCATTTCTTCTTAATCTGCAGCTTCTCAACCTGTTTCTCTAAGTACAGCAAATCATCATTTGTTAGTAGTTCCCCATAAGGGCCAAGGATAGCCCTGTAATCCTGTGAGTATTGCCAGACATCAGTATCTAGTGCCCAGCTTCCTTTGTCCTGGACAGAGCAAAAAAGAGAAGAAAAAATTGTATCAAGTCATGTTCATTCAAAGGCATAACTTCTCAGTTTGCCATGAAAAAATCTCAAAGGACATTATTAGTGGAGTTACAGCATCTTGGATATATTTGGAGTCATCAGGTCTTATTGATGACATCACAACTATGCAACTGGAAGATATTTTAATATAATCTGGTGTCTCAATAAGAAATGAATCTAAGTAAATGTTTGTCTACCTACATCATAATTCTATTCATAAATATAAATTATATAGGTTTTTAAGGCATCCTTAAATAGAGGGACAATATGTTCCACCGAAAAAAGCAGAATATGTAACCCCTGCCTCCACTACCCACTACGAATTCAATAATTTCTGTAGTACCTTGCACCTTACTTGAATTTGGAGGAAAGAAGTAGTTTTTAACATAGTGAGTTCAAAACAAAATATTCAACTGGAATTATAAATAAATAAATATGATTTAGAAAAGAAATGAAGAGGCATTTTTTATTATATTAGCTGAGTGAAATACCTTCTTGTCCACCTCTTCTTCAGATGCTAGTTGAGCCTGTAATTTTCTGACCATCACTTGCCGTTTCCATTCTGGGATACAGGAACCTTGCTCATCATGGGTAGGTACCAATGCATCAATATCCAGTGCTTCCATATTGTCTAGCTTTCATACAGTATTTTGTGTCTTCGTTTTTCCACCCTATACAGGGACAACTATTTCAAAGTTTAAGAACACCTCACAATGTTTAAATAGTTATATAAGTAAAAAGTTATAACAACATTTTCTCAAGAAATTAAGATTAATGAAAGGAACAGAACAGAAAATTGAAATGTGTGGGTTAGTTTGATCTTTTCTGAAAATCTATACTTCGTTACATATACCCTGAACACTCAGAACAAAGGCAGGGAATAAATTAAATAAATGAAACACAACAATAAATAATTGTTGGGTATACAGTGGTATCTCTACTTAAGAACTTAATTCGTTCGATGACTAGGTTCTTAAGTAAAAAAGTTTGTAAGTAGAAGCAATTTTTCCCATAAGAATCAATGTAAAAGCAAATAATGCGTGCAAACCCATTAGGGGAAAAAACAAAAGTTCGGAATTTGGGTGGGAGGGGGAGGAGGAAAAAGAGGAGGAGGACAGTCACTGCTGAAGGAAGAAGGGGAGGGGAGGGGAATCAAAAAAATCCAAAACTTTAAGGCTTAAAAAAAAAGAGGGGCTCTGAGACGGCGCAGAGGAGCTCGTGCCACCCATACACCCGGCACGAGGCTGCCTCCCATACACTGGCGAGCGAGAGGGGGGAACCTCCCATTCCTTTGACCAAAGGCTGCTGCTGCTGCTGCTACCTGCTTCCTCTTCCTTCCCATGCTGAAGGGCTTCCCTCTCCTCTCACTCACTCACTTTGTAGCCAGTGTCTTTCTTTCACTGTGGTGACTCCTTGGTTTGGCTGAAGCTGAAAGGCTCCTCTGGCAGCCCAGAAAAGCGTGAGATGGTCGGGATTAAAGGGGGAATGACAGGAAACTGGCCAGGCCTTTGTGCGGCTCTCAAATTTCCTGGGAATTTTTTCTGGGCTCGAGTTCTTAAGTAGAAAATGGTTCTTAAGAAGAGACAAAAAAATCTTGGAACACCCGGTTCTTATCTAGAAAAGTTCTTAAGTAGAGGTGTTCTTAGGTAGAGGTACCGCTGTAGTTGTCTGATCAAGCACAGAAAATATGAGTGCCAAATTGTTAAAAGACATTTTCCCTTGAAAATCGTATTAAAGCAGCTAAGGCCTAAAGATATACAAATATCTATAAATGAAAAAAAAAAGATTTTTCATAAGTTCCTCAAAGCAACAGAATTCCAAAGAAATACTTCTTTTAGTATAGTTACAAATACAGTGTTCCCTCGATTTTCGCGGGTTCGAACCACGGTTTTTCAAAAAATATTAATTAAAAAATACTTTGCGGTTTTTTCCCTATACCACGGTTTTTCCTACCTAATGACGTTATATGTCATCGCCAAACTAATAATTTTTGCAAATAAATAACAAAAAATAATTATTGTTAATAAATAATTATGTTTATAAATATCAGGATCACTAAGTGTCTTATTCAATGGTGAGTACCAGTAATAATGGTGAGTAAATGGTTGTTAAGGGAATGGGAAATGGTAATTTAGGGGTTTAAAGTGTTAAGGGAAGGCTTGTGATACTGTCCATAGCCAAAAATGTATTTACTTCCGCATCTCTACTTCGCGGAAATTCAACTTTCGCGGGCGGTCTCGGAACGCATCCCCTGCGGAAATCAAGGGAACACTGTACATCAAATACAGTTGTAATTCAATACATCTGGATGGACCAAAATTCTTCCAAGACATGCACTGAGACATGCATTCATGCACAAATAGCAGCTCTCCAGAATTTCTAAAGCAATTGAAAGAGGGATCAAAATAAAACCTTCCAGACCTTACTTGCTTCTGTACCACAAATAGCTCATTTAATTAAGAACTACTGTATGTTTAATCTTGTTTGAGAAACCAAGTCAGTATTAGTATCTACATACTACTACACACACATAAATTTCATAAATAATTTTAAAAATTGAAATAAAGTATCCCAAAATAAGGTTATAAGATCCAAAGCCCACCAGTATAGCTATTACCTGGCTATTCTCCATAATTGTGTCGCCATTCAATATCTGCAGATAATTTCTAATTCTAATTTGATCAATCTTGCTGTTCTTTTGCTTCAGTGTTTTGACATTGAAAACTTGAGCTTCTTCACTGTCAGAACAATACTGTTCACTGTCCTAATGTGACAAAGAGACAAACACATAGTTTGCTTTCTCTTCTTATTCCTGAGCACAAAAAAAATGCAGTTATGCATTTTTATGCAGACACCTTCAAATGTATGCTGCTTATACTGAGCATATGGCTTGTTGGTTAACATATTGTTTACAAGTATCTTCTATGTGCTTTCAGTTCAGTCCCTGAGGTTTCTACGTCTGGGCACAAAGAATAGATGAGTAGGGCTTTCTTTTCGCAAACTTTTTGTAGTTGCTAGTCAGATATGCCCAGTATGTATATCCTCAGTGAATGAAGGTTTTAAGGCAGGGAATGAGTATGTGGTTTATCTTATAAGACTTGGTATTGTATTTAAATCTATTTTATATTGTCTATTAAAACTTTATAAACAATTCATATACAGTGGTACCTCATGATACGAACTTAATTGGTTCAAGGAGGAGGTAAATAAGGTGAAAAGTTCGTAAGACGAAACAATGTTTCCCATAGGAATCAATGTAAAAGCAAATAATGCGTGCAAATCCTTCAGGAAAATCCCAAACTTTAGAAGGGAGGCGAACAGAGGGCAGGGAGGAGCAGCTAAAGGGGGCGGGTGGAAGAAGCAAGGCTAGGCTAAAGGGTGAGTGGGAAGGAAGAAAGGCAAGGGGGGCGCCCCTCCCTTTTCTTTCTTCAAAAGACACCCTTTCAGTGCCTGTGCAAGCACGCTGTTCTCCTACTTTTTAAAATGCAAACTCTTTCCCCCACCAAGCCGCCCCTCCCTTTTCTTTCTTCAAAAAAGGGGGGGAAAAGAAACCCCTTTATCCCCGCAGCAGCGGCTTGGGTTTGTAAGGTGAAAATAGTTTGGAAGAAGAGGCAAAAAAATCTTAAACACCGGGTTCGTATCTCGAAAAGTTCGTTAGAAGAGGCGTTCGTAAGATGAGGTACCACTGTATATATATAACTCTATATACAATTGTATATATAACTCTATATACAATTCATGTATGGTATGTTTGTGTGTATGTCTGCTTTAATAGTGGTTTTTTAAAATGTTTTTAAATTATTAGATTTGTATTGGATTGTTTTATTGTTGCTGTTTTGAGCCGCCCCGAGTCTACAGAGAGGGGCGGCATGCAAATCTAATAAATAAATAAATAAATAAATAAATAAATAAATAAATAAATAAATAAATACATACATACATACATACATACATACATACATACATAAATAAATAACTGCTTAGTTGATCAGTCATCTGTCTTTTAAAAACCTGCTCAATCAATTGGTTTTTTAAATGTATTTGCTTATTACTAGTACTTCAATATAATGTTGCCTTTGGTCTTGGAAGCTAAGCTTTTTTATTTATTAAGAACTTTTACATGGCTACTCAACTGACTCTCAGTAACTCTGGGTGGCTTACAAAGACACTCCCCACAAAACCCTAACAAATTCACCCTTACCCTTCTTACCTTGTTGGCCCTAGTTAGTAATTGGATGGGAGACTGTTGAATGAAACAAAGGATATAGATTAAATTGGAAAATCGAAAATCACCCCAGAAGATAATGATGTGTAATCAAAAAATTCATCGTGACTTGAGGTCAACTTTTACCTCACATTTATCATATAATAAGATAACATCATTTATTTATTAAATGTATTGACCACCTATCTTACCACAAGGTAACTTTGGGTGGTTAGTATTACCCCTAGTAATATAGTGTTACTTTTCACTGTTAAAAGTAGTCTCAATAATCTCTCATCCAATTAATGGAAATGCATTATCTGATATTGGGGAACCCCAACAGAAGACCATAACAAAATGAGGCAGTAGAACTCATCCCATGAGGTTTATATATTTTGAGCCAGACATGCATTACTTTGTTTCTGGTACATCTCTGAGCAGAGATATACCTCCTCCTACAAAAGCTCAGTGTTTGTGCTCCAGCAGGCAGAAAAGATGACACTAATTATGGGATTTTCTCAAACCTTGTGGTCTTTGAAGAGTTTGGTCGGCTTGAAATGAGAGGCTAGTTTTGAAGTCAAGGCGTCCCACGAGACTGAGTTGGCCGGTAGCGGGTCAGTCAGAGTCTGAGCCAAATCGTAGACTTTGGAGCCGCAGTAGTTGAGGAAAATAGCTCTTTTCCTGCCACTGTCGGTGTCTTTCATTCCCGCAGCTTCATGGAAGACTTCGAATTTCCCTATGTAATCGTCCCAGGTCGATTTTTCAGGGTCGAAGGGGTCGGGAGCTCGTCCGACGGGTAGGCTGTCCATGGTGAAGGAGCGTAGGTACGACCTTCTTCGTCACCAGTGAAGAATACTGAGACTGTCAGCTTCTTTAAAAGTGCTTTATTCTCAGTAGCAGAGATACAATTGAACTTGTGACTTCAGCTCTTGGTGCGACTGACTGAAACATTGTCAGCTTGCCTCTTTTATACTCTCACTTTCCCGCTTAAACACAACTGTCACTTTCTTGAATTTCCCGGTCAATTTCTAAACCAATCACAATTCACATTTCTGATTCAAACATTTACATTAACTTAATACATATTCAACAGTCTTGTCTCACTACTGAGTTAAAGTGCCATCTATCTGCCTTTGAGGGGGCAGAAAGCAACAGGTTTAAAATTGACTGTCCCCATTACTGGTCCCTATCCTTTAGATTCTTTTCCAAGCCTCGGCCCCTAATTTCCCCTAATGCATGATTTAAGATTGTCTTTCGCTTGGGTGGGGACCGAATTAAAACAACATATTGCCTGAAAAGTAAAGAAACATTGCCAGGGAATGTCATAGCTAGGTAGAACTGGAAGCATGGCTGAAGATTTACATACCTGTCTTGCGTTGCCATTTGTTTATGGAATCCATTTGGGAGAGAAGAAAGAAGATGAGGCAAATATTGTTTTCTCTAGCTAGATCAGAAATTCTAAGCAAACCAGGGAATATGAAAGAAGGAAGCAAAGCTAGAGAATCCATCATTCTTCCTGGAGATAGACATAACATGTACCGTGTACCAGTCACAGCAGAAAGGGTGGAGGTCAGGAAGTCACAATTAGCATTGCATTAATATTTGAAGTCTGGGCATCAAATGGCTGAGTGACACGAAGGGTTAGAGCATTGGCATTGTGAAGAAGGGTGTTGTCTGACTACCTTGGCTGTCCATCTTTTTCACTTATTTCTTAAAATATACACATTTTATAAACAAAGAAAACAGTCAGCTAAGGAAGCCAACAAAGAACACCTATTTTGCTGACAATGCTCAGGTTTCCAACTTTAGGAATTGAACTAGGTTGAACAAATGGCCAAACATTGGCTGGTTGCTTCTAATTTCATCTTGCACCTATGTGCAAAATAACTCTTTGAATTGAGTTTTATTTTAGAGTGATGCCTTGTCTTATGAACTTAATTCGTTCTGGGACGAGGTTTGTAAGGTGAAAAGTTTGTAAGATGAAACAATGTTTCCCATAGGAATCAATGGAAAAGCGATTAATGCATGCAAGCCCAAAACTCACCCCTTTTGCCAGCCGAAGCACCCATTTTTGCAGTGCTGGGATTCCCCTGAGGCTCCCCTCCATGGGAAACCCCACGTCCGGACTTCCGTGTTTTTGTGATGCTGCAGGGGAATCCCAGCAGCGCAAAAACGGGTGCTTTACTGGCAACGGAAGTCTGGAGGTAGGGTTTCCCAGCGAGGGGAGCCTCAGCAAAATTGCAGCATCACAAAAACATGGAAGTCCTCGAAACTCCTCCTCCGGACTTCCGTGTTTTTGTGATGCTGTGATTTTGCTGAGGCTCCCCTCGCTGGGAAACCCCACCTCCGGACTACTGTTGTCAGTGAAGCACCCGTTTTAATGCTGCTGGGATTCCCCTGCAACATCGCAAAAACATGGAAGTCCAGAAGTGGTGTTTCCCATGGAGGGGAACCTCAGGAGAATCCCAGCAGCGCAAAAACGGGCGCTTTGGCTGGCAAAAGGGGTGAGTTTTTGGCTTGCACGCATTAATCGCTTTTCCATTTATTCCTATGGGAAACATTGTTTTATCTTACAAACTTTTCACCTTACAAACCTCGTCCCAGAACCAATTAAGTTCGTAAGATGAGGTATCACTGTACTGTTCTTTTAACATGCAATTCTGAAATATCTACTAAATCAGCCGGAAAATCATGTATTAATTCAGATGGAAAATCACTTGGCCTACCACCTCTGTGTATAAGTGTCATGTAAACATTTTATTATAGTTCCTCTTAGATCAGGACTCGAATTAAAAATACTTGAAGATTAAACAGCAGAAATTATAGGAAAA
Organism: Erythrolamprus reginae; assembly: GCF_031021105.1. NCBI lineage: Eukaryota > Metazoa > Chordata > Lepidosauria > Squamata > Dipsadidae > Erythrolamprus > Erythrolamprus reginae. The sequence goes on along the minus strand of NC_091954.1, from coordinate 71,480,252 downwards.
AGACAGGTGCATTTGTCTTGGAAAAAACAGGCACTTGTGAATTTGATTCCAAACTTAATTGTATAATCATTTACCAACTATTTTCAGTTGTAATTTGGTCGGCAACCTTCTAGATCATCGCTATAGCGTTGAAAGTTTATGTAGTCCTCTGAAATGAAATATAGTCTAGATCAGCCTTCCCCGAATTGGCATTTCTAGATATACAGAAATTAGAATTTTAACCAATAAGAGAATGGGAAGATTAACCAAGGTTATTTGAAATCTTAGATCACGTAGGAGTGCTATGAGAAACCTCATATTCAAAATGTATTTCAGTTAGATCCTTAGGCATGATCCTAAGGCATGATCCCAAGATTCAAACTTTGGTTGAAATGATCATGTTGTACCAGATTTTTATTTATTTATTAGATTTCTATGCCGCCTTTCTCCGCAGACTCAGGGTCATACCTTATTATGTATAAGGGCAAGCTGTGCTATGTCAGATAAAATAAGATCACTGGTGCTTCATAAAAGATTGATGAATTCTGTAGTCTCAGATAGGATACATGGCCTTCTTGAAGGTATCAGCTCAGCTATCTAAACCAATGCAGATGCCAGGGTTCCAAGTAATAGACCCATAGCAAGAAAAACTCAGAGGCAGTGGAATTCCTCAGAGAATACATTTACTGGAGATATCATATTGGCACAAATTTGGTGAAAACAAACTCTGAAGCTTCCCATGGTTTTCCCCTAATTAAAAGAGAAAACTGTCCCTGAACCCCAAACAATCAGTCATATGGTCCAATCAAGATGCTGTTGGGTTCCCTGGTGACCTCACTCCTCCTTCCACAGACCGGATGTCAGAATGTATTTGGTTCCTTCCCAAGAGATTTTATTTTGGCTATAAAACCCCAGCTATTTCTAATCCCCTTTCCCTATGCCTCATTTCCAGTGTGGCAACATTGAAGCTCCAAGATCACTTTGGTCACGTCAGCTTCAGGGTTGACAGTAGAAGCAATAGCTGGAGAATACAGGAGGGCTATTATTTATTTATTATCACAATATGATGAGAAATTAGGGGTGAGTGCTGGCAAAAATGGATTAGATATTCCCTATTGTATATAATAATAATAATAATAATAATAATAATAATAATCATCATCATCATCATCATCATCATCATCATCATCATGTTCTGCCGGCGTGTTTCAACCGCCTGAAATTACAGGGTAATTAGTCCAGGAAGACACACACCACACGATAAATGGAAAGCCCAAAAGTTTTTATAAACAGAAAAACAGAAACAGCTCCCTTTTTAAATGTCAAAGGGATTTTCTGGTACACACAAGGCACAGGTTAAATGCAATCCAATTGCTCACCCAATAACTGGGAAATTGAGTCCAATTCTAAAGTCCAGAGAGTCCACACACAATCTTGAACAGCACAAAAACCGCAATCTTGATGAAACAATGAATCAGATAAACTGCCATGAGGCTAAAACATCAGGTTGCACTTTTATCTGTAGCACTAATTACAGCAGCCCCACCCAACCACAGGTGGCCTCATTTTCTCTTGTAATAATCCTTCAGTTGTTGTCTCCTACTCTACGCATGCATGGATGTGTCATTAATTCTTGTTCAGAATCCAAGGATGATACAGATGATTGATCTCCTCCTGGGCTGTCTGCCAAACTCCCCTCTTCCCTGTCACTCATGCTTCCTTGGTCAGAGGAGGCTTCGTCGGCAGACCCACCGGGAGCAAAACAGGCCTGCAGCATGTGGATGTTTCCCCCACATCCACCTGCACATTCCTTGGGGCAGGAGCTGGACCAGAGCTAACCACAACAAATGATAATAATAATAATTTATTAGATTTGTATGCCGCCCCTCTCCGAGGACTCGGAGCAACTCACAACAACAATACAACATGTACTATGTATTATGCATACTTGGCTTTGTATAGTAATATATAATATATAAACGTTATTACTTGGATTGGTTCCCAACTATGCTCACATCCTTGATTCTGACACTGAAATCAACACTCTTTCCTGTAGAATCAGGCCCAAACCCAGGTTGGCCCAACAAGTGATTGGTGCTTTGCTGCTTTTCCTTGTTGCTGGAACTGCTTGCTTACTCTGAGAATGTATATCACAAAAACAAAAGGAGAGCAAAGAGCAGAAAACTTCAAGGATGAGCTTCAGGCCCTCTGGAAATCTTTGTTCACAATGGATGGAAGAGATATTAGATCCCTGTGCACTGAGGCAACCATATTGAGATATAGTGGTACCTCATCATACGAACTTAATTGGTTCCAGGAGGAGGTTCGTAAGGTGAAAAGTTTGTAAGATGAAACAATGTTTCCCATAGGAATCAATGTAAAAGCAAATAATGCGTGCAAATCCTTCAGGAAAATCCCAAACTTTAGAAGGGAGGCGAACAGAGGGCATGGAGGAGCAGCTAAAGGGTTGGGTGGAAGAAGCAAGGCTAGGCTAAAGGGTGAATGGGAAGGAAGAAAGGCAAGAGGGGCGCCCCTCCTTTTTCTTTCTTCAAAAGACACACTTTCAGTGCCTCTGCAATCACATTGTTCTCTGCAAAATCTTTCCTCCTCCAAGCTGCCCCTCCCTTTTCTTTCTTCAAAAGACACCCTTTCAGTGCCTTTGCAAGCACCCTGTTCTCTGCAAAATCTTTCCTCCTCCAAGCCGCCCCTCCCTTTCTTCAAAAAAAAGGGGGGGGAAGAAACCCCTTCATCCCAGCAGCAGCTGCTTGGGTTTGTAAGGTGAAAATAGAAGAAGAGGCAAAAAAATCTTAAACACCGGGTTCGTATCTTGAAAGGTTCATTAGAAGAGGCGTTCGTAAGATGAGGTACCACTGTACTTGCCTCTGCTCCATTACCTATAAGCAAGGAACCTTCCATTGCTCAGCCATGGTGGTAGTGCCAGTGTCAGATAACTTATTGCTGACCAACTCCAAATGATATTCTGCTGAGAGACGGGGCAAATTAAGTTGCCAGTAGAAGACTGCCTTCTATCATCAGGACAGCCTATCCCACTCTACCCCCTACTTTCTACCTGACAGGTCTTTTCATCACACAATTTAATAGATAGAACCCAGTGACAAAGGAAAGAAGGTTCAGAAAATGTATCCTCCTTTTCTTAATTTGGAGATATCATGTCTCTTTGTCTTCTTGACATGCAGCTGATCTACATCAGCAGTCAAATTGATTGTAAAATTTGTCCTGGATTGGATTATATAACCCTAAAGTGCAGTGGCTACAGTGCCTGACAATGAATTTAGAATGCACACATTTTTTTTACTTCTTGCATTTGGAAAATGTAGGCAGCAAGAACACTTACTTATTCTTGTGATGGAAGCAGTCTCATTTTATTGTTCAGAATCTAGAATTTGAAGGTTAGGGATAATGCTTCCTAAAGAATTTCCAATTCAATCGTGTCATATAGGTCAAACCTTCACTTATACGAGGGTCGCCCAGAAAGTAATGCACCACATTTTTTTCTTCAACAATTATTTATTGAACACAGTGAAACTTATACACAAGAAAGAATGATGTTTCTTCTACCTGTTTTTCCACATAATCTCTGTCCTGTTCTAAGGCCTTTCTCCAGTGAGACATAAGGGCGTGGATGCCCTGTCGGTACCACTCCTTGTTATGGTTACGAAGCCATTTCTGCACTGAACCTCTGTGCCCAGAGACTAACTGTACTTCTGTCGACTGCAGATTCTCCATAAATTGTACACAAACTTTTGTAAATGTTCCCAACAGTTTCTTTCTCCAGTGAGAAATTCAATGACGACACACTGCTTGTAACGTACATCATTTATAGATGACCAGTTCAACAACCCCAGGCCTGTCGACATAAATGTGTTTTCAAGTTCTTCCGAAAGGCCAGGAGAATAGGAACGGATCTCTGGGGGGGGGGTTGATTCCAGAGAGCGGGGGCAACCACAGAGAAGGCCCTTCCCCTAGGCCCCGTCAGCCGGCATTGTTTGGCTGATAGGACCTGGAGAAGGCCAACTCTGTGGGCCCTAACCGGTCATTGGAATACGTGAGGCAAGAAATGGTCCTTAAGGTAATCATGTTCTAAGCCACGTAGGGCTTTAAAGGTTAAAACCAACACTTTGAACTGTGTTCAGAGACCTGTTGGCAACCAATGCCCCATACAGAGTGTTGGTGAGATATGGTCATGTCTAGGAAGACCCATGACTACTCACGCAGCTGCATTTTGAACCAACTGTAGTCTCTGGACATCCTTCAAAGGTAGCCCCATGTAAAGAGCATTGCAGTAGTTGATCCTCGAGGTGATGAGGGCATGAGTGACTGTCAGGAGAGCCTTTCTGTCCAGATAAGGCCATAACTGGTGCACCAGGAGAACCGGAGAAGGGAGTTATGATTGTTGCCTGCCCTGAGTCACTTGTCTAAGGGGGGAGGGGGTCAGGTACACAAACTGCATAAATAGATAAATGGAAAGTACATCTAAAGGCATCAATTTTTGGCTCTTTATAATAGTGGATATGTTCTACGGATGGAGGGAAGAAACTGCAACCCAGTAGGCAGAACTTGTATCCACTGTTTCAATATTTCATCCAATATATTATAAAATTATACAACCATCATTTTAGCAAATCTCCTCCCCCATCACAAGAATGTAAGATTTATAAGATTTATTTAAAAAAAACCTCAATTGTTTCTTATATCTTGCCATATTTGTTAAGTGAATCACTGTAGTTGTTAAATTAGTTTGTGGGACCACAGTTATTGCCATGAAACAATCTGGCGGAGCCCCCCCTCCCCCCTCTGTTAATATTTTATTAGGAACCTGAGTGGTGACAGAGGCTCTGGTTTCCTATTCCAAATCTCAGGCTATTTTCTATGCTTTGTTCAATGAAACCTAAGCCCTTGATTAGGACTGCAGAGTCAATATGTAAAGTTAACCACAGTAGCCATTTCAATGCTTTACTGAGCATTCCCTCATGACTGAAGGCATGATTTCCCCAATATATTCTTTCCAGAAATATTGGAATGATAGTTCTCAGATTGATGGCCAGGATGGGTAGAAAACATAGAGCAATGCCTCACCATAGGTTCACCATCACTGATATAGAATATAGCATCTACAGAGGTTATACAAATTTATTTTAAATAAAGCATCAGCACACACACACACGTATATAGAGAGATTATATAGAGAGATTACATTGATAATAGAATGAATGGCATGGTGGCCTAGTGGTGAAGATGCTTGCCTCCCACTCTGAAGGTTGAGTTCAATCCCAGATAGCAGCAGATATTTCTCTCCTAAGGCGCAAAGAAAAAATATCTGATGCAAACCCTGCATTGTGTCAGAAAGGGCATCTGACTACTACATACTCAGCTCCATCCAATTACCCCAATTCTACTCCATCAATAGGAGATATTAAGATAAAACAATAATAAAACCATTGTAATATGGAACCATAGAATTGCAATGGGATAGATGTTATAATTCAATATCTAAGTAAGCTAACCATTGAAATGTTTCTGATGTGGCTGGAATGAGATCATCCCTGGTGCCCAGAAATTTCCTGCGGAGACATTCTTGAATGATGTGTGTTATACAGTAGTTTGTTCTGGTGTGCCATAGTCACACACCATTCCTCACTTAAAGTGTCTTGCTTTAGTTCTGGCCTGGCCTGATTCTATTCAGGTGGCTCCATATTTTTCAGGGCAACTACACTCCTAAAAGTGGTTTTGTTGGATCTGAGTGATCTGTTTCTTTGTGGTTATTATACGTTGCCCATCTTAATTGCCATTCTTCATATAGATCGTAATGTGTTTCCTACACTTAAGCTTGGTGAGACTTTATTTATTTATTAGATTTGTATGCTGCCCCTCTCTGCAGACTTAATGATGGTAAGATGAGATGCCCCCACTTTGAGACAAAGTTATAAAATCTTAAGGTTGATTTTTTTTCCTACTTGCCAAAATCGTACAAAATATCACGTGGTAGACAGAAACCGCATATATGTTTAATTTCAGTAGCACATAATTTTAGGTGAACATGCCCAGAACTATAATAATGCATTTTTTACTCTATGTATGTATACTGTATATATGTACTAGATGGCTCAATAATATTCAGTAACGTTTACTTCCAAATAAAAATGTTAAGATTGCAGCATAAAGCCTAATGCTTATTGAACCTTGGTGGCGCAGTGGTTACAATGCAGTACCGCAAGCTGCTTCTGCTGAGTGTTGGTTGTAGTTCACCAGTTCAAATCTCACCAGGCTCAAGGTTGACTCAGCCTTCCATCCTTTCAAGGTGGGTAAAACGAGGACCCAGATTGTTGGGGGCAATATGCTGACTGTAAACCACTTAGAGGGGGCTGTAAAGCATTGTGAAGTGGTATATAAATCTAAGTGCTACTTCCCATTAAATTCAACAGACATTTAGTCCACAGCATACAATCTGTAAATTAATGAAGGATGGGATATACTGCAATTTAGAAAATGAATAAGGGATATACAGTACTATAATTTAGAAAATGAATAAATGGCTGGAAGAAAACATTTTGCATTATCCTAGCAATGTCCTAATATTTGTCCACTCTAATTGAACAGCTGCTATTCAATCCTGTAGGGATATGTAAAATGTTTCCTTTACAAACGAGAAATGTTTGGTCTGTTGCAATGTCTGTTTCCACACAGTGGTGCATGAGGTATAGCAGGCTCTTCCAAATCCACAATCCTATTTTAGAATACACTTCTCAAAATGAGGAACAACTGATAAATGCCAGAAAGCAGTTTTCAATGATGAGGGTTAAATATACACAGCAGTAAAATCCAACAATTGTTGGCATTCACAGCTAATGGAAGAGCTATATGTATACAGGCACTACAATTATGTATGGTATAAACAACATTCAATTCTTTTCTTGTTTCTATAGTGTATGCTTTAAAAAGTCCTTATCAACTTACTTTCACACTATTTTCTCCACCTTCTTCAGCTGTTGTATTTTGGCAAGTTGCTTTATCACATGCTGGAATTGCCCCACTGTTTATTTTTGGTTCCCAAGAAGCTTTGCTTGCAGAGCCAGAGATTTTAAAAAATCCTCCTTGCTTGCTTATCATGTATGAAAAGACTAGGTCCTGATTCAGGACACTATTGGATTCTGATTGCTATAAACAGCTGGCTTTGCTCCTTGGTAGCTAATACAACAACAGTTTGCTTTCCCATTTATCTGAGCTTTATTACTGGTTTTACTTACTTTCTGATTTATTTTATTTTGTATATCAAGCAGGTGATGAATATTTCTGATAAAAGATGATAGGAACCCCTATTTCTGTTGTGGGCTTAAGAAAGGAACACAGGCCTAGTAAGAGATAGCAGATTTTTCAATTTTATTAATTCTCCTTTCTCTTGTGACATTAACTCCTAAAGTGTCAAATGTACTTTAAATGGACTGATAGAATGTAAAGCACATTTTACATTCTAATTTATAAAATAGCAAAAATTAAAAGTCACACTGTTGAACTGCAATTTTATCTGCTTTGTGTATTCATCAATTATAGGCTTTAAAAACCTCAAAAAACTTTTAATTACTATTTTTCTTTTTGAGTTTCCTATGTCTCCATTTGCACTTTAATGCAATCCCATATTTTCATCATTTTCTGGATCGCTTGAGATGGAATAATTTTAGTCTCGATACAAATACAATAGCTTATACAAGTTCAATAAACAAAAAAGTTGGCAGAAGCAATCTGTTACATACAAACATTTTAATCTTTTTCAGTATTAATTCCTCATGTGACAGACTACACCATATTCTTTATCGTCCCTTGTTTAGACAATTTTCTACTAAGACATAGAATTTTTTTGCTCTAATGTTCATCATATATTTAGCTCCAGTTTTCCTACCACAAACAGCTTAGTCCTTCATAATTAATTTTAGTTCAATATTTTTTTATTTGTCATTCAATCTAATTTCATAGAAAACATACAGGTTGAAATACTGTGAAAGCAACTCAGAACCATATAGTTGATAACTTAAACATATGTTTTGGTCTCCCACAGTGTCTCCGTCACAAACATTCCTTATAAGTTTATCCAAATATATATATAAATTTCTTAATAAATAAATGAATAAATAAATAAACCAAATTTTGGATCAGGGACAGAAATAGATGAGGGATCAAGACAACAGCCAGAGAAAGGAAACAGTTTCATGTGTCTTTTGCTAATCAATACATATTTCCAAATTATAAGAATATTTATTTATTAATTCAATTTTTATGCCGCCCTTCTCCTTAGACTCAGGGCGGCTTACAACATGTTAGCAATAGCACTTTTTAACAGAGCCAGCATATTGCCCCCACAATCTGGGTCCTCATTTTACCCACCTCGGAAGGATGGAAGGCTGAGTCAACCTTGAGCCGGGGATAAGATTTGAACCACTGACCTACAGATCTACAGTCAGCTTCAGTGGCTTGCAGTACAGCACTCTACCTGCTGCGCCACCCCAGGTCTTTGGTATTAAAATATATTTTGGATTTAAACTGTATTGGATTTTAAAACAAGAACCGGTTTGGGTGGAGAGTGGAAAGAGACTGCATTTTCCAAACACATCTCTCCAAGAGAAGAGGGAGTGGATAATGGAGAAGAGATTCAATCACACTGTTTTCAAAAACTACAGTTATATAAAATATCCTCGAATCTGCACAAATCTGGATATAGATCTCTATAATTATTGTTTGATGCAAATACAGTATTTTTAAACAGAACTGTTGAACATGAACGAAACTGGAAGATTAGAAAATATTTGATAGATTCCTATAAATTGTCTTTTTTTCAGATTCCACATTATTAGACCGAGACAATCCCTCTGATTAGACAGAGATTAGACAGAGATTCAACAAATAAACTACTGTAGTTAGTTACTTACTGTAACTATCATACAGTAGTTAAAGGTGACGGGCAAGGCCAACTCTAAAAAAATGAGATTAAAAATACAGAAGAATAAAATGCTTATATTAGCATTAAATTACAGTAAACATAAAATCAGATACATGAATTGGTTGCTTCTTTGCATGTTGTATCTTTCTATAAATAAATAAGCAGTTGTATTTCATGCCAAGACATAATTGTCCTTACATTTTACTGAGGACATCTATTTAGAATATAACCCATTTTGACCATTTAGTAGCAGGTCATGCTACCATGTAAAACAAATAATACTATGAAAGGTCAGTTTGTAAGTAATACTGGAGAATTTCCTATTAAAACCTTAACAAGCAAGTACAGTGGTACCTCATGATACGGACCCCTCATCATACGAACTTTCTGAGATATGAACCCGGGGTTTGGAAATTTTTTGCCTCTTCTTCCGAACTTTTTCCGTCTTATGAACCCGCCGCCCGAACGCCGAACCCGGAAGTTTGGCAAAAGTTCAGGTTCAAGTGGCCACCGAGAAGCCCCGCCGCCCGGCTGTCACCTTTTGAAACAGCCGGGGGGCTTCTCGGCGTTCTCCCGAACGCCGAACCAGGAAGTTCAGCAAAAGTTCAGGTTTGGCGTTCGGGTTCAGGAGGACACTGAGAAGCCCCGCCGTCCAGCTGTCAGCTTTGCAAAAGAGCCGCGGAGCTGTCGGGCCGGTCGGGAGGCTCAAACGGAGCTGGGGAATCCCAATAGGGGACATTCGCCTTACGAACCTCCTCTGGGAACCAATTAAGTTGGTAAGACAAGGTATTACTGTACTAATAAACCAAACATTATCTTTAACTCCATCACTATTAGTAAACAATGTGTCAGTCGATGCAGTAAAAATAAACAAAACACAAAAACAGTAGATATTATTCTACATATTCCAGTCAATTACAACATATTTCTAAAATTCAACATTTAAAATTACCATATATATTTCCAGTTGCTATAATCCCTACTTGTGTAGGATTTTTCAAGTGAGAACAGGTCTCCTATTTATTTTTGTGACTTTTTATGATTTGTAACACCATTGGTGAAAGCCAGCTTCTACTAAAGCAGTTGCTTCCTCTCAAAAACTGAATTATTGTTGCTGGTAATTCTGCCCTCATGCCATTCATGACAGAAAGGGACAGTAACAACCCGATTCAGATCCCCAACATCTGAGTTGCCTCCAGCATGATTTACTTTTCAGTTAATTAATTTATTTTGCAAAACTAAAGGCAACAGGGTTGACAACATAAAACTATAAATGAAAGGAAGCAGGCGTATATGTAACCAATATTCCGTTTTTCTGTTTCTTAATTCTAACAGATATATTATACTTGACAGTTGTACTATGCATTCTTTCTTAGTGCATATGCATACATGTATTTATTAGAATAGAACAATTTATTATTACACATCTCTGGATTAAACACTGACATCTCAAAGGCAAATCCCTGTTTCAAAGTTAAAGATTTGCTTGATCATATATGTATGCATATGTCTGGCACATACACATGTATATGTATATAAATACATATACTTTCTATGTATTGCATTCATATCTATGGAGATTCTCCTTCTTCCAGTCATGATTGTCCCAAAGGTGTTTTTAACAAAAAGCAGATGGACTTTCTTGGGTGTCTTCTTTGAAAACTTCTCATTCAAAAAGCTGAAGAAGGATGAGAAGTGAAATGTTTCAAAGAAAAGAAAAAACCAAAATATATTCCAGTTGCTTTTGGGGGAAAAACAATTTGGGACAGCCATGACCTCGATGATTGAGAATCTCCACAGATATGAGTAAAGAAACTTCTTGGATGAGAAGTAAACATTTTCAATGAAAAAGAAAGAAAATTCAGTTGTCTTTTGGAAAAAGCACCTTTGGGACAACCATTATATCTACATTTGTTTTCTGCTCAGCACCAACTTTAAATACCCAGTAGAAATATTTCCTTGTTCTTCCTCCTACTTGGTAAAGCCTGTTAAAAGGTATAAGTCACCAATTGGATTTACTGGTGCTAAATTTGAGGGGGGTAGGTGGAGGAACCAGTGCTCATAGATGCAAACAGTGCTCCTAGGTTAAGGTGACCAGATGTCCTGCTTTTGGTGGGACAGTCCCGCTTTTGAGCAATTTGTCCTGCGGAATTTTTAAAAAGTCCCAATTTTGGGAGATTGCGTTGGAGCTGGAAGGACCGGCTCTTCATCCTTTTATGCCAGGCGATGAGAGGGCTTGAAGGGATCGTCCGGCAAGCAGCTCAGCTTCCATGCTGCCTGAAATTGGCCGATGCAAAGTGGAGAGGGGGAAAAGAAAAAAATGAAGCAGTGGCCCGAAACTTTGGCCCTGTCTACTACAGGTTGCTTTGTGCATGCCCAACAGGGAGCGAGAGAGACAGAGATCAGCGGGTTGGAGAAGAGTCCAAGCGCACACCTCTCCAGCGTTGGGTAGGGAAAACGCTTTCTTTGACGTGAAGCCCCACCCTAACACTATTAAGTGGGAAAACAAACACTGAGGTAAAATTTTGTAGAAATTTTTCAGTCCCCCCATCCCCCCCGTCAATGGTGTCCCGCTTTACCGAAGTCACAATCTGGTCACCTTATCCTAGGTATTCAATACATGTAAACAAATTACTTGATTTTAAACAAACATTTGTTCCATAGAATTGATGGGAACACAATAGCTCACAATATGTCAGATGGAATATCAGGCCTAGATAAGGTCACTTCCTGACACTGATGAACAGAATCTTGTTGTTGTTGCTGATTATACAGTAAGTATCCTGCCTACTGTAACCCAGCCACAGCCTGTTTCAAATCTTCTACAATCAGATCCACATCTTCTTTGCTTGTATCACGACCCACACTGAGGCGTATGGCATTCTGTGCAACATTATAAGGAATTCCACAGCTAAGCAGAACAGCCGAGGGCCTGGAGAACAGACACAATTCAAGCAAAATATGACCTTTGATAATATTTTTACCATGGTGATCTGAGAAGCATGTAGAGAAAGGAAACAAATTATGCATAGCTCCTCCTGTCCAAAAGACATTTATTTCTAAGATATTTTTGTTTCAATAGAAATTCAAGTATGGTAAGTTTATTTGCTGAAGTCTACAGAATTCCAGAATTCATAAGGATGATAAACACAATTCAGTAATTCTGAAATTTCCTTCAGAATTACTGAATGTAATTAGATTAATGTAAAGAGATTAATGTTCAAATATTATATGGATGACAAGCTAAATCTTAAGGACTTTTAAGTATGGGGAAATTGGAATTGTTATTTATTGTTAGCACTTGAAAATTCAAAGTTATTATATAAAACACATACTTTTAATGACTTATGGAACCAACTGTGATGAAAGGTTGTAGATTTTTAATACAGTATGTTATTGCACCAGCTAATAACAAATTTAAGCTTCAAATCCAGGTCTTTATGTAGCTAAAATGGAGCACCTATACATGAGAAGCCAGCATGAAAAAATTCAGAAAAATCATAATTATATTAAAAAGAATATTTTTTAAAATTAACCATTTTAACTATAAGAACAGATAATTCAGATTTGATTACTGACCGGTGAGACAGAGAAAAACAAATCAATAACAAACCAGATTATGGATTCAAGTCACAAATGGCAGCAAAACTACTAGAATAAGTGTCTTAGTATTTTGTAGCTACCTTATTTGCATTCCAAAATGCTATGGCAATTTTAACAAATATTCTATAGGTTTCAGAGTAAGATTTTAAGTCTGTAGCCATGGAACAACTTGATAACATCTTGTTCCGGCCACTAAACAAGACAAATGGTTTTCTACAGGTTTTATATTGTTTTTATATTGTTTATTACATGTTGTATGCCGCCCATAGTCTGGCAAGAGTCGGGCAGCTTATAAACATAATTAATAAGGTAAAAATATAATTAATAAACATGCAGTAGGTCAATGGCAATTAGTTAACAGGAGCACTAATATTGTTACCAATGCATAGCTTGCTTCTTATGACCAATGTGGCAACATAACGTTTGTAAAGGTATGGCTGCTGTGACTCATGAAATTCTAAAAGTATGGCTAAAATGGCACAAAATACTGTAAATAATGTCTTCCTTCAGAGCAGATGTTAACATTATCATTACCACTCTCCATAATTCTTGGGTAATATGAGAAATTGGAGCTGTGATGACTCTAAGTGGTTAATTCTTTGTAAAATACACACACAAACTTTTTTATATATGCCCTCTAATTACAGGAACCTAATTCCACAATATCGGCTACTTACTGGTCACCCTTTTCAGAGTGGCAAGCTGCCCCAACACTGGCCAGCAAAGTCCTACAGTGTGTGAGCACCAGCCAACCTACAGAAAAAACAAAGATATATATCTGCTCCTTTCTCATAAAGTACCTATGGATCTATGTGTGGAAGAAACACATACAATTTGCTTGTAGTCTATGGTATCAAATATAACTAGGATATAATTTTTAAAAAACCAGTTCATACTTTGGTAGAATTGGCATGTCATGAATATTGACAACCAATGTTAGGATTACACATATAAAATTGCTGCGACTAAATTAGAACATGGTAAATATATATTTCAAAACATTTCAGGGACAAAACAGCAAAATGCCTTCTGACTAATTACAGAATTCATTTTGTAAAAAAATACCTTTATATATTGCATCTGTAATTTTCATTTCATTTTCCTAATGAAATTACAATGCAAATTTGACTAAGCACACAATAACTTCTTATTTTGGTCTAAGGCACAGATTAGCTTTAAAAGCAATTACGGTAATACTAAAAATTTTATCGATCACCAAATACAAAATCCCATAAATCAATCCTAGACTGGTTCTTAAAATTGTGCAAGTATAGATATAGATGTTACCTTGTAGACCTGAGCCCAATATAGAAAAATTACAGGTATTGCAAAGTCGTTCAGAGCCTTCCATTCGACAGTTAAAATGGATATTTTGTCTTCCAAATATAGTCTAGAATATGAAATTAACACTTTTTATAAAATGTCAACTAACACACATACCAGAGATATCACTGAATTAAAAAATAGATAAATGAAAGCATCTTATAATTTTAGATACATCAAGAAATAAATATATATATATATGGGTAATATTGTCCTTCTGGCAGTATAACTTTCAGTATAGCATTAACAAGATTAACCATCATCTTGCTCACAGATGTGGGGAGAATTATCTGAAAGGTCTTGTTTTATGTCTACCTTGTTCTGGCAAATCAAAGTAGGGCATTTGTCACAATTCTTGTAGTAATGAATTCCAAGAAAGGCCATTCAAATAGGCCTCAATGCTATCCCAATACGTAAAAATGGCAGTTCTGCAATAGTCATTGGGTTAATCCAGACATGATACATGTATCTATAATCTGAACCAATGTGCTCCTTCTGTCATTTGTCCATTTGCTATTTTTAGCATCCTTGCCCTTTGCTCTGCTTCCATTTAGATTGAAAGACATCACTGCCCCATGACTGTGTTTAGTACTGGGTAATATAGCTTTCTGATGTCATCTCCTGCCCCTATATAAAAGACTGCAGAACTATACTGAAAACAGGCAAATGATTGAAATTACTTCAAGCCTTTCTTCAAGATAATCCCGAACATTCCTCATGTGAGCTTCATATAGCTGACAGTTTTTATTCACCAATTCAGCTGCCTGCAAAAGAAGGTGACAATGTCAGGTTAAATATTAAGGGCCAAATTCAAAAGGAATCACTCATTTTCCTTGTACACCTGACCATATGATATTTATTTTCATTAGCCAGAGTAGACAAAAAGCCAATATGGTAGAATTTCCTCCACAAGATCCCCTAAATTTCACAATCTACTGAACCCAATACCTACAAAATAATCTTAAAGACAAAAAGTAATAGAAAATGTTGGGGTATTCTGCAGTATGGCTGTACAGACTTCTGAAATAATTGGGAGAAACTTGAAATTCTTTTTCAAGGTACTCCAAAACCTATTTTTTAAAATCAATACAACGAAGATCCAAAAAGTGTTTTTTTTCTTTTTTGCAAATGATTTTTAAAGCATACAAAGCATATTTTGTAATACAGTACGCACATTCAACAATCAGAGCCATTCCCTAGGATAAAAGCACTGGTTCCTGTGGACTCCACTCCCTGCCATTTGTTTATATTCTATCTTGATGTCTTATTTTTAGTCTGATAAGCTACTTGTGCAGTTGCAGAGACTGAAAACCTCAAGAGGCTAAAAAAATAAATAAATGGGTAAGATTGCTTTAAGCATCTGATTGCAACATTTATCTATCATAATCTCACTATATGTTAAACTAACCTGAAAGTCTAAGTCTAGGTCTAGAACTTTAGGTCCCCATGCAAACAAAGAAAACTTGGCACAAATTATGGATACTTGGCTCAAGAGTCTAGAAATGGAAGAATATTGGCACCAGCTAAGCCCAAGCAAAGAAATCTAAGAGAATCTGGAGAATTGCCTTCCTTCGGCTATATATGTGCTACGTTTAAATCTATGACTTGCTGATATGTATTTTTTAAAAATATAGTAAAGGCACACTATTCAATAAGACAGCTTTTATTCACATTGCATATTTGTATTATTTACCATTTTTAAGCCTACCTTGCCAAGACCAGCAATCATTGGAGTATTCTCAGTCCTAAAAAAAAGTAGCTTTTATTCATACACTTTAAATCGCACAAATACAAGGTCTGCAACTGTGCAAATTGTTTAACACATTACATACACACTTAGCATAACAAAGATATTACAATATTTCATATGTATTAATGTATGAAGTAAATAAACACTTCTAATGAAAATCAAAATACTACCTAGAAACAGAAAATCCTCATTTTTCAAATTTGCATTTTTCTTTCAAATATGTCCTTTTAATCCCTTTCTTGCATACAGTACTCTTAAAAGTTATGTACTATTCATTACAGCATAGAAGTGCAAAATGTGTGGCATGGCAGATGTCAGTATTATCTATGATTCCTTTTCAAACCATTTTCTTAGACATCAATCCTGACCTCTACACTTCATAACTGCCTATTACTCTACTGCTCTTCCAAATTCTTCTCCCTTGTTTCCTCTACTATGCTGCTACCTCCGTCACCTTTTGTACCTTCTGTGTTACTTTTACTTGCAGCTTCTCTTCTGTGACTTTAACCTATCTGATACCGCCTCTGCTTCCTACCTACCTAGATAACTCTCATCCTTTGTTCCTGTGATCTTTACTCATATTCCTTCTCTGTTGTATTTCCATCATTGCTGCCTCAGTCCAGTTCCTCTCTACCTTCTCCCAATTATATTCATTTTATACTCTTCTGAAATCCTTATCCTGCTGCTTTCCCCTTCCTTTGTATGTTTCATCTGGTTCTCTGCTACTCCCAGCATGGCCTGCTCTCTCCTGTACTGTTTATCTCCTCCCCTCTTCTTATCAGTTGTATTTCCTTTTTCTGCTATTTAAGATAAAATCAGACAACTGGAATTGAAAAGCAGAGCATTGAAATAGGGATCCATCTATTTAATTTCCCATACTTTTTGATTCAGAGAAATAGAGAGGTGTTTTAGTGCTTGTACTGAATTATAAATTGGATTGGGGGGAGGCAGGGAGATGGATGTGTTTCTGTAATGGAAATTTTATTTTTAATGATTACCATTTTTAACTGATTCTGTGCCAGCATGTTGGTGTCGACTCTTGGTGACAATATAGACAGACCTTCTGCAAGACAATAGGTCTCCAACCTGACCCTTCAGGTCTTTCCATGGCATACCCATCACTATCATACCTAAGTCCATCCAGTTTACTGCTGGTCTTTCCTTTTTTTTCTTTCTACCTTTCCTACAAGTGATCCTTCTCAAGACAGCTAGGTCTTTGTATGATTTGTCTAAAACGTAATATTTTCAGCTAGGTTATTCTGCCTTGAGTGAGAACTATGGATTGGTTTATGGCAGTATAAGCAGGGTTTAAAAGAACCGTTGAAACTTACCTGAACGGTCTTCTCGATGCACTGCAAGGAGAGTCCAACGTGGGTAATTCTCCAGTCTCATTGGAGGGACTGAGTTTTAATTTAAACATTATGCAGGTACCGCCCCCTAGCCTACCAGTCATAAAGAAACGAAGGAGCAGTAAACTATAACTTTTTTTATTAACAACTGGAAGGCACACGCCGGGCCAAATTTCTTAACAATGCCAGACAAAAAGAGAGGCCCTTGGTCCACCAATTGGGTGGGTTTTGGACTCTCCTTGCAGTGCATCGAGAAGACCGTTCAGGTAAGTTTCAACGGTTCTTCTCCAATGCACTTGCAAGGAGAGTCCAACGTGGGATATACCCAAGACATAAACAGGGAGGGAAACAGGACCAAGGGCGGTCAAGTGGAGCACACCCTCTGTAACACCCTCCTCCCAAAGGCTGCTTCCGCGGAAGCAAAGGTATCAATCCGGTAATGCTTGATGAAGGTAGATGGAGCTGCCCATGTGGCGGCTCTACAAATCTCTTCGATCGAAGCCTATGTAGACCATGCTGCCGAAACAGCCGCACTTCGTGTTGAATGTCCAGTAATTCCCTGAGGAACAGTCTGTCCTGACCCTTTATAGGCCTCAGTGATGCAGACCCTTATCCAACGACTGATAGTTCGTGACGACACTCTAGTACCTTGTTCATGTGATGAAAAGGAAATGAATAAAGCTTCCGATGCCCTGGAAGCCTGTGTCCTACGAATATAAATTTTTACCGCCCGTCTCACATCCAATTTATGCCATCTGAGTTCAGATGGATGCGTGCCATGTGTACAGAAATCAGGTAATATAATCTCTTGAGTTCTATGAAAGCCAGAGTTCACTTTGGGGATGAAAGACGGGTCCAGTTGAAGAACTACTCTGTCCGGATGAAAAAGACAAAGGTCAGGTCTTACTGACAGGGCCGACAGCTCCGACACCCTCCTGGCTGAGGTAATGGCGACTAGAAAGGCCGTTTTGATGGATAAAAACCGCAGCGATACCGTCCTCAACGGTTCAAAGGGTGGAGCTGTCAAGGCCTTAAGGACAAGCGATAGGTCCCAAGAGGGGAACCTATGGACTGGAGCCGGTCTAATATTCGACGCTCCTTTTAAGAAATCACGAATCCAAGGGTGTCTTGACAAGGGTTGGTATTGGTCGTGGTTCAATATTGTAGACAGCGCCGCCACATGGCGTCGTAACGTGTTCGGAGCCAGTCCCTTGTCTAATCCTGCCTGGAGGAAGGTTAAAACCGTACCAGGCAAGGCTGCTACAGGATCGAGCTGCCGGTCCTCACAGAAGGTGCAGAAGGCTGACCACGTGGATTGGTAAATCCTCCTTGTAGATGGTCTGCGCGCCGCCTGCATGGTAGCGATGACCGTGTCAGGGAGACGTAATTGCCTTAGGCGGTCCCCCTCAAGTGCCACACGGTCAGGCTCCACCATTGAGGCTCCGGATGCGCGATGCACCCCTGACTACCAGATCGTCTGGGATTCTCCAAGGAGGGGAGACGGACAGCTCCTTCAAGTCCGAGAACCAAGCCCGCCGAGGTCAAAAAGGTGCTACTAGCAGTACTTCGGCTCGTTCCTGTATGATTTTGTGCAGCACTCTCTGAAGTATGCGAGTAGGAGGGAATGCATACAGGAGCCCTTCTGGCCAGGGGAGGCGCAGTGCATCCACCCCTTCTGAACCCGGAGATGGGAACCGGGAAAAGAAGCGGGGAACTGTGCGTTGTGGCACGTTGCAAACAGGTCCAAGATCGGTGTGCTGAACTGAGAGGTTAGTGTCCGGAACACTCCTGGATCCAGCTTCCACTCCCCCGGGTCCAAAGTCCTGCGGCTCAGCCAGTCCGCCCTTACATTCTTTTGGCCTGAGATGTGCTCGGCTGCGAGAGAGGCCAGGTGGGTCTCTGCCCACTTGAACAGAGTGTTTGCCTCCTGCATCAGGCGCCTGGATCTCGTCCCGCCCTGGTGGTTGATGTAAGAGCGAGCGGAAACGTTGTCCGTTAGGACCAGGACATGGCTGCCCTGCACCAGGTGAGAGAAACTCAGCAGAGCGAGGGACACTGCCCTCAATTCCAAGAAATTGATGTTGATGTTTTCTAACTCCCGAGGAGTCCACAGGCCCTGGGCTACATTGGATGAAAGGTGAGCACCCCATCCGAACAGGCTGGCGTCTGTCGTGAGAGTGATAAAGTCCTGTCCCTGAAAGGGTGACCCCCTCTGAATGGCGGTTGAGGTCCACCATCGCATGGATCTTCTGACCGCTGCAGGGAGAATCACCTGCGTCCTGGTATGGCTGGTCTTTCTCCTTTGATAGGGCAGGAGAAACCATTGAAGGTCTCGAATGTGTAACCTGGCCCAGGGAACCACATCTATGCAAGAAACCAACGTGCCCAGGATTTTGGAGAGAAAGGCCAGGGAAGGTCTTGGTTGAGAAGACAGGGTCTGTAGTAGAGTACGGATATTGGCCTGTCTGTCCTCCGATAGGAAAACCTGGCACAAGTCTGTATCGATGATGGTGCCCAGGTGAGCTAATCTGGTTGATGGAATTAACTGACTCTTTTCCAGGTTTATGGTAAACCCGAAAGTTCTTAGGGTCGACAGGGTTAGTCGGAGATCCTGCTGTGCCCGGTCCCAGGACTTCGACAGAATCAGGACATCGTCGAGGTATGCCATGAGTCGCACTGACCTGTGTCTCAAGGTGGCCGTGAGGACGTCCAAAAGTTTGGTGAACGTCCTCGGCGCTGACGACAGACCAAACGGCATCGCTCGATATTGGTAATGAGATCCGTTGACGAAAAACCGGAGGAATTGTCTGTGCTCCTGTAATACCGGTACATGGAGGTAGGCCTCCTTGAGATCGATGGAGGAGAGGAGGTCTCCCGGTCGTATGGATTGTAGAATAGACCTGAGGGAGTGCATTTTGAATTTTTGATAACGCACATACAGGTTCAACCGCTTGAGATTTAAAATCAAACGGACCCCGCCCGAAGATTTGGGGACTAGGAAAACGATTGAATAGAAACCTTGTCCCCTCAGGTGGAAGGGGACCTCCTCTATCGCTTCTATCTCCAGGAGATGCTCTATTTCCCGGTGTAACAGTGCCCTCTTCTGGGGGTCTGTCACCTGAGGACAAGCAATGAAGCGGTGTGGGGGTACACGGAAAAAGTTGATCCGCAATCCCTGTGTTGCTGTGGCCACGGCCCAGGAATCGAGGGATGCAGCCCTCCAAGCGTTGGCAAAGTGGAGGAGCTTGCCCCCCAGAGGATAGGGGCCTGAAGAGTCATTTTCCACATTTGGAACCCTTAAAGTTGGAACCTCTGTATGGACGGCGTCCCTGCTGGTAGGGTCTTCCCCGGTACGCGAAGTACTGTCTGTCCTGCCGAAAACCTCCCTGGTGAAAGGAGCCCTGAGAGAAATTCCTCGAACCCTGAGAGACGGTTGAGGAGGGCTCTGCACGAAAGTTCTGCCTTCTATAGAAAGGGGTGAACCATCTTTCTGCTCTCCTGTTAGATCTTGGGAGCACCTTCTTCTTATCTTTGTCCTTGATAAGGACCTTCTCAAGGGAATCGCCGAACAACTGTTCCCCTTGGAACTTGGCTGAAGCTAGGCGCCATTTTGATTTTACGTCCGCCTGCCAGCTTCGTAGCCAAATCAATCTCCGGGAGGACAAAGAGGATGCCAGCGCACGGGACGCAAATTTTGCCGCATCCATTGTAGCATCTGCGGAGAACTCTGTTGCCGCCAGCAGTTTATTTAAATCCTGGCGGAACCTGCCATCCTCCTGACTTGCACGTGCTTGCATGTCCTGTATCCACAGGATAGTTGCCCTATTAAAAAATGAGGCAGCCGAGGCGGCTCGCAAGGCCCAGGCTGCCATTTGGTGAGTCTTCATGACTACCGTTTCGGCTCTTTTGTCCTCCGCCTTCAGACCCTCCGAAACCTCAGAAGGGACCAAGGCGTTGGACACCAAACTTGCCACAGGAGTGTCTATGGTTGGAGGTGTTAAAAGCTATTCCATCTCCTGATCGAAGGTGTAGTATTTTCTATCAATCAGAGAGGGGCCTTGTGCTGCTGCTGGCGCTTCCCAAGGTCTTTTAATATTGTCAAGGAAAATATCGGATGAGGGGATGGTTTCCGGTTCTTTCTTTGGCACTGAAAGTAAGACCCCTTTAGAGGCCTGTGCAGTGTTTTCTGCAGGCAACTTCCCCTCTCCTGCTCCCTCAAAGACCAGCTTAGCCTTATTTAACATGATACGAAAGAGAGAGGGCTTGAAGAGACCTACAAGGCTTGGTGGTTCGGGTGGTTGCTCATCCCCCGACAAACCCTCGCCTTCTTCGCTGTCTTCCTCTCTGGGATAGAGATCCTCCTCCATGGATCCTTGGAAGGAGGCCGGAGCAGGAGGTGCCCACACATTTCTATGCTTTGGTGGAATGGGAACCCCAGGGGTCTGTTGTTGTGCCCCTACTGTGATCCCTTGGGCATAAACACTGCTTATTAAATTCTGGAGATCCTGAGGCATGCTCTGCCATGTATCAAACGAGCTCCTCAGACCCACAGCAGAAGGTGTAAAGGTGGCTGTGGGCTGGTTGTACTGAGCACCCGTGCTGCTGGCCATGGGCAAGGTATATTGGGGTCCAGTTGACAATAGGGGGCGTTCAGGCGACCAATCACGTTCTGTTGCCGAGCCTACAACCCCAGCAATGCCTGGCAAAGGGGAGGCCGGGGGGGGGGGGGGCGAAGATAATTAGATTGGGCCTGTGGCGCTGGTGGCTGTTTCTGGGCCATCTCTAGCTGCCTCTCCAGAGCCCGTATCCTCTTTTCAGCCTCCTTAAGGGAGGCGGCCTGAGAGGATTTAGCCTTGGCCTTTTCGGAGGAAGGCTTGTCCTTGGGGGTAGTGGGCCTGATGGAAATGGCCCCCTCCTCCCCCAGATGGGCCGAATTGTCAGTCATATTTGAAGGACTCACGGTTATACAAGGACAATAATGCCGATCGTAACGCAGCTAACAAAGCAATGAAGCTGTGACCTCAATGCGGCTGCGTGTTACTGGGTAAACGGGGGGGGGGGGGGTTTGTCTCGGAGCGTTCCTCACTCCTCTCGCCCCTAGTGATTGACAGCTATCGGCCAAACAAAATGGCCGCCGCGCCGTTGCCATGGCAACTGGCGGGAAACTCAACAGCCGCTCCCGCCGTTTTACCCGAAGGCTGCTCCGACGCCGTTCTGGCGTTTATGCAGGGATCCGATGTTAACTTTCCCTGCTTTTAAACCGCAGCCTTCCCTTGGTCGCCGGATCTTCGGCTATGGTATTATTGGCCGGGCGGGGCAGGCCCTTTCCGGCGGCAACCGTCTCCTATCCCCAGGTGCGACCTCGGAGGCCGGGAACCTGGTCGCCCTATCATATTAACGCCCCCCCCCCACGGCTGTGCTCCGGTTCCCGTGAGCGCCAATGCCATGGAACGAGGGGGGGGGGGCAGGGCGCAACAGTCAGACGGACAGAACCCCCGTAGGGCCTGATCCGTCGCTGTAAAGGAGAAGCCAATCCAATACAGGAAAACCTGCAAACAAGAAAAAAGAATAAGAAAAGCATTAGTAATCAGAAAAAAACAATCACACAGGTATTTAATCATATATTACTACTAATACTTATGAGGAGAAACTCAAAAAATGTCCCATTACTGCGACTGAGTTTTGATGACTGGTAGGCTAGGGGGCGGTACCTGCATAATGTTTAAATTAAAACTCAGTCCCTCCAATGAGACTGGAGAATTACCCACGTTGGACTCTCCTTGCAAGTGCATTGGAGAAAGAGTACTTTAAATTTATTTAATTTTACTTGCTAAATAAAAATTAATACAAATAAATACAAAATACTCCATTCCTGCTCGTGATGTATTTTGCCCCATTGCCCTTTTTTAGATTACAGTCCTGAACATGTCATCAAGCATTGCCTACATGCTTTTGAACCAAAGAAAGTTGTACACCCTGCCAGAGTGACACGATACATTTCTGACTAACAATTCAGTTGGTTCACCCAGTGCTTCTGTTCACCATACCCTGGGCGAAAGCTCCATTCCTGCCCGCCTCCAAACAGCATGGGGTGAAGGGGAGTGTTCATACCAAGTCCTCGCACATACAAGGCTCCAATACGCGGGGCATAAAACTGCAATTATAAATCACAACAGTAAACCCAATATATAAAAGCTGAAGGCAGATAAATTATTGTTAACAATGCAAATAAAAGGTTCCTAACAAGAAAACTTATTGAACAGAGCAATGAGGGAAGAGACTTTTTCAGCAGATAATTGGAAGACACATTTAAGCCATGAGAGCCACTAGCCAAAGAAGAATGCATTGCAGACCCTCCATTTAGCAAGGATATTATACCAGATGTCATGAAGTTTTTTTCCAACTTTATAATTTTGTCCTCCTGTAAGAATTAAGTAGAAAATGTAACGGGAGTAATGCAAAATGATTGAAGTTTTATGGAGTGGAAGAAAGCATGCTAAAGCTGTCATGTGGAAGAATTCAGTAATTTAAAAAAAAAAGATTTCATATAAAAATTATGCCTGAGGGACATCTGCTGGGGAATCATTAAAAGACCCTCTGAAGTATCAATAAAATCAAACAATGATTCTCATCACAGAATTACAGAGCTGGATGAAGCCATTTTGGCACTGAATTGGGCTGTCTATTATTCCATGTAAGAATTCAAAGTAAAAGGCTCAGTGCTGCATGGCTACTCAATCTCTGCTTGAATGATCCAATGTAAGGGAGTCAAGCATCTCTCTGCATAATCTCAGCTTTATATAGTCATTTCTCTTACACTACTTCCACTTCTTGATATAACTCCTCTTCTTTGTTCTGTGCTCTCAATTTGTTGTTTTCATAAATTCAATGTTAGTTAATTTATATTAAATCAAAAACAGCTCCAAATATCAGCAGTTTTATTCTTTAAAATAGGATATTCAAAGCCATATATTCTTTAAATCTTCCAAAAAACCCTTTCAAAACATTTTTTTCACAGTTTTAACATGCTTGACCTGCTGCTAATCCTTAGCTTCATTTCTCCCTCTCATTTTTTTTCCCTTTGGGAATTGTTTTCAAAAACAGTCTTTTTTGTCCCAGAACACAAATCATTCACTTTTCCTCCTGCTCAGTCATGTTGATTCTGGTTCTCCTTCGGCTTTGTGGCAGCTATGTTTAGTATTATTATTTATTAGATTTGTATGCCGCCCCTCTCCATAGACTCGGGGCGGCTCACAGCAATAACAAAACAATGAATGACAAATCTAATATTTAAGTAACTAAAAACTCATTATTTGCTGCTGCAGCTTCTCACCATTGGCTAGGGATTTTCCATCTTGGGAAGAGGAAATGCAGCTCCCCTCTACCCTCTTGGTGGTCCCCCTTCGCCACCCCTACGGGGTGGGGATGGGGTGGGGGGGCTTAGATCTGAATTCGTACCCTTAGATATGAAGTGTTCAGAGCCGGCTGCGGAAGTTGTGGTCCCAGCTTCCTATCTCATCAAAGGGGGAACCGGAAGTCCCAATTAAATACTTTATTACTATTGTTTCACTGCTTTATATTCTGTATATCAATATGCATAGTAAGATTATTCTTACTATATAGCTATCCAACAAAAGACATTCCAAAAGCATGTCACATGAGATCTGTAAAAGAATAGTTTCCAGAAATGACAAATCAAATTAGAGGTACAGTGGCTTCTAATTTAGTAAGTGAGAATTGCTGTTCTTGCGTATGAAATTCTCCAAAGTTCAGAAGAGGACACAACAAGGAGATAGTAGCCCAAACGGAGAAAAATATACCTTGTGCCCTACAATAGTGAGGTAATCTACTCCCAAGTCTTGGACATCCACTCGCCCCTTTCCAATCATCTGGGCTGCATCTGTGTGCACTAGGATCTGTGGCAGACCAGAGGCCTTTCTCTTGTGGTTGATAACTTCAACCTGCTGACTGAGTTCTGAGATGGGCTGAGAGAAAAGTATCCTGTCAGGAGATACAGTTTTATCAAAAACACTACCTTTCCCTCCCTATTAGTGTTTAGTAATTCATTTTTGGAACTACTAAAATAGAAAATATATTACATCAACTAATATGCTTTGTTTATCATATTGGATATAATTCTAATCTCTCATAATAGAATAGACTATGACAAATAGATCTATTGTTATAATGGTATTACCTTTCTACATGATAAAATCTATTGTTAACATTTGCATACCTCCATAATAACATTAACATAACTAAATCTACCTAGTACTGTAACTTTACATTGATCTTGTTCTACTATAGCAAAGTTTATAATAAAAAACTAAGCCAAAAAATGTTGCATACATATCTAGCATTTTAATAAACAAAAATCTAATAACCCATTCTGGCAAAAATAAGGTCATTGTTGTAAATTATGGGATCAAGAACACTGGCATAACAAAAAATAAATAAATTTGAAGATATTAAATTTTAAGAGCAGCCATCCTAAAGAACATCTTTGGCATTAGTTTAGCAAAAGGGAGATCAGAAATAACTCTGTGTGTGTGTCTGTGTGTGTGTAAGTATATATATAATTTATTTAATTTTTAATATTTTTAAAAGAAAAAGTTTCACAATTTTATAAAACATGGTAAATGTATAAAATATTGTATATTGTTTGTCCATCAGTTACAAAAATATAAATATATTTCTGTGCATTCATTATATTCTCATACATAAATAAAACTGCTCCTGGTGGTTTTATTTATTTATTTGTCATCTAAACATCATTTTAGACATTGCCTCATCCTTGGATTACAACCAATTGAAATGACCTGACTGTCACAATCATGTGCTATTTACAATTCATCAGTCGCTGACTAAAGCAGGCTGAATGAATACAATAGAAAAGATTTCACAAAAATATCTGTCAGTACTTCCTAACATCTGGAGCAATCTCAATCAATTGAAAATCCGACTATCTTTCTTAAATTTATGAACTATAACAATTAAATTTACAACTCACCATTACAACCCCAGTTTCATTATTTGCTAACATTATGGAAACTAAGCAGGTAGTTGGATGGATTGCTGCAACAACATCATCTACTTCCACTCGCCCGGTTACCTTTGATACTGGCACAAAAGTGGCTTCTGCAAACCAGGATAAAAATAAGAAAGTAATCCCACAGTTCAATTTGATCAAAAACAGTTGCTATTTTTCTTACAATATGTTTGAAGGATGCCACAGTGGATATCTGGTAAGTTCCAGTCAAACCATTAAGCAACAGAGACTGCACAATGTATCTAGTAGTAATAATAGTGCAGATTTAGTAAATAGCTTGACAGTATTAAGGGGAATTATTTGTTTAGCAGAGTGATGGCATTCGGGAAAAAACATGGCATTGGATCAGATTACTTACAGGACTGCCTCCTGCCGCATGAGTCCCAATGACCGGTCAGGTCCCACAGAGTTGGCCTTCTTCATGTCCATCAACTAGACAATGTCGTTTGGTGGGACCTAGGGGAAGAGCCTTCTCTGTGGGGGCTCCAGACCTCTGGAACCAGCTCCCCCCCAGAGATTCGCACCGCCCCCACCTTCCTCACCTTCCGCAAGAATTTGAAGACTTACTTCAAGTGCACCAGTTGCGGCCCTATTTGGACAGGGAATCATTGCTCACAGTCGCTCATGCCCTCATCACCTCGAGGTTCAATTACTGCAACGCTCTCTACATGGGGCTACCTTTGAAAAGTGTTCAGAAACTTCAGATCGTGCAGAATGCGGCCATGAGAGCCATCGTGGGGCTTCTCATATTCGCCCATGTTTCTACAACACTCCGTGGCCTGCACTGGCTGCCGATCAGTTTCCGGTCACAATTCAAAGTGTTGGTTATGACCTTTAAAGCCCTACATGGCATTGGACCAAAGTACATCCGGAACCGCCTGCTACCACACGAATCCCAGCGACCGATAAGGTCCCAGAGTTGGCCTTCTCTGGGTCCCGTCGACTAAACAATGTAATTTGGCAGGCCCCAGGGGAAGAGCCTTCTCTGTGGCGGCCCCGGCCCTCTGGAATCAACTCCCCCCGGAGATTATAACGGCCCCCACCCTCCTTGTCTTTCATAAATTACTCAAGACCCATCTATATCGCCAGGCATGGGGGAACTGAGATACCTCCCCCAGGCTTTTATATTTTATGTTTGGTATGTGTTGTTTGGTTTTAAATGATGGGGTTTTATATGTTTCTTCTCTTTTAATATTAGATTTGTTCCACTGTAATATTGTTTTTATTATTGTTGTGAGCCGCCTCGAATCTTCGGAGTGGGGCGGCATACAAGTCTAATAAATTATTATTATTATTATTATTATTATTATTATTATTATTATTATTATTATTATTATTATTATTATTGTCCCATCAGGCTTGGGGCTATTAATTACTTGTCCCCTAGCCAATGAATGAAATATATGTTTGCTGTATGAATGGGAGTGATTATTTTTTAATGAACTTGGATTTTAAATTGGTTACTTTTAAATTTAAATTAGATTTTAATATGTTTGCATTGTCTTTTATATGTTGTAAGCTGCCCCGAGTCCTCAGAGTGGGGCAGCATATAAATCCAATGGATGGATGGATGGATGGATGGACGGATAGACAGACAGACACAAATCTGTTCTTGTGTCTAGTTGTCTTGGTGTGCAGTGCTCTATAGCAGTGTTTCCCAACCTTGGCAACTTGAAGATATTTGGACTTCAACTCCCAGAATTCCCCAGCCAGCAAACGCTGGCTGGGGAATTCTGGGAGTTGAAGTCCAAATATCTTCAAGTTGCCAAGGTTGGGAAACACTGCTCTATAGCAACATTTTGAGGGTAGGAGTTGAAACAGTTTATGTCCAGGATTTTAAAAAATAAACTCATAAGTTCATGTTCTACTAAATTTGCATTTTGTGAATAGCCATGCCCACAATAGCAGCCATTTTGTGAAACATCTTCCATTTCAAAAATGCCACCAAAAGTGTTGATGCCCACCCTAGCTATAAAATGTCAATTACTCACCAGTTTTTTGTTCCTTCACCAGATGCTCTACAGGGAGACGAACTGAATCATGTTCAATGCAAGATATAATGATATGTGGAAGTGTCCCTAAAGTCTTTTCTTCGTGGCTTTCTTTTGTTCCAATAGTACTTTGTTTGCTGTTTTTCATAAAATCCTTCACTACAGTATGAATCACTAAGTTATTTGCCTGGAGAAAAAGAAAGAAATACAAATCAGATCAAAAAGTCATTTACTAAATGATAAGATAGAGAAATATTTTTTCTTTGAGCTAATTACTATTTTTTGCTGATTTTTCTCATCCGGAATTCCATTTTCAGAAAATAAAAATAAATATAACTAAGTCTAGAAATTGAAGGCATTTTTAAAAATAAAAGCCAAATCAAAATAGTGTTAAACAACATCAAATATCTTACTTCTGTCCCTCCAGAAGTGAAAATAATGTCCTGGGACCGTCCTCCCACCATTTTAGCCAGATTGTCACGGGCTTCGTTTATGATCTTCTTTGCTCTTTGACCTGTGGAGGCAAGACACAAAATTGTATCATATAAATTAGATCCTGCGGGTTTTGTTCTTCACACTAAAGGCACATGCTTTTATGGTTTTTCTCCTCAGTTGCATCTAATTATTATGCAGAGATGTCCTGGCAACACCACTTTTCAGTCTTATATCCATGAAATTATTTTCATTTTATTCCATGAGCGACAGAGTCTTAAGTCATCCTTATATTATCCAGTGACAACTACCAAATGCTAAGAACACGTAAGCTATTTTGCTGCTTTGAACTGTAAATGCCAGGTGTGGTTGATGGTTTGACTAATTTTACACACGTTTTACATTTTATTTGTATATCTTTTCAGTAACACGTAAAATCTGATAGTTTGCTGTTAAGTTATATGTACATACGCATCCATTGAATGCTATCCTACCATCTTTTCCAAGCAGCAAGCCCATGTATTATTTTTTAAACAATGAAGGAATTCAATGTTCCATGTGTATGGACAGTATATATAATTTAACAGCAAACAGTCAGATCTAAATGTTACTAGCACTATGTCTATTTTCCATAGTTACTACTAGACATGACTAAAGGCTGCAATGATGCAATGTTTAAGTCTTCTGATAAATCCTTAACTGCTACTCCAATAACCCTTCAAGATTAGAGCCCTCCTTTACCACTAGATATGCTTATGCAGTACTCCAAAAAGATGCTGTCACAAAATACTTCCAGATTAACTTTATCAGACCTGCTTCGTAGGAACTGCTAGGATTGCCCCATGCTTCATACATGGCTTCTTTAACTGTCTCAATCACTTCTGGTGCCAGAGGGGTGGTTGCATTGTAATCCATATAAATTTTCCTATAGGAAATAGAATTTAAAAATGGTTGTCAACAGAAAGAGTAACCACATAGATTAATAACATCACCTTCACACTGGGTTGCAGTGTGTATTTTGGAAAATCTACTTTGACAAATCTTTTCCATTGCTATCCACTTTTTCAAGCAGTGATAGTACTGTATTTCATCTCCAAATGTTACAAAATTGAATGCTTATACCTTCTCTGAAAATTGTCATAAAATCGAAGAGATGGGCTGCTTCATGAAAGCCCTTTGATACATTCATTAATTTTGGTAGTATTTTGTATATAGTTATAACTCTGAATCAGACATTTGAAATTGACTAATAATCTTGGTGATCTGGATATTCAATTCCAGGATAATGTTGTTGAATGAGTTTTTCAACCACATCCCATGCAAACTCAGTTTAAAACAAGCCCCACAGAGTTCAACATGTTTTATTATAAAATAATTCATACATGAAATAGCAAGATCTTAATACTTACATTAAAAGCAGAGACCATAAATTGGTAATAAATAAGTTACATACCTGCTTGATGAGATATTTTTTCCTTTACAGTTTAATTTCTCGTTAGTCCCCATTCTTTGTTCCACTAGTATCATCTTCAAGGTGGTCTCTTCCATTCTCAATCAGCCTCCTTGTGAAACAATGACCTGTGTTGAAACAGTAGATAAAACCTTAGTGCCCATTGAAGAGGGTTGGAAAGGGACAAAGATAGCCTCCATTCTCCTGGAGGAAGCTGTCTACTTGATATAATTTTTTTAGAGCCCTCTGAATGTCCAGTTTATGCCATCTTTGCTCTAAGGCATGAGAAGGCCAAGGGTAAAAGTTTAGCAGAACCAACTCCTGGGCCCGGTGGAAAGAGGAGTTGATCTTGAGAATCAACCTTGAGAAGAAGGTAGTTGGGTGTTAAGGTGCAGTGAATAAATCCACTTGGGGAGTCCTGAATCAGTGACAAATGTCCTGAAACAAGGTGAGGTAAAGACGCCACTCGGCATTGCCCACCATTATCCTGCTTAGATATTGTGCCTATATATTTACAGTCCCAACAGTGTGCTCCGTCCTCAGGGAGAGGGTAGTCGGTTCCGCTCAGCAGCCTATCAGCTGCTATTCTGCCATGAGGCATTTGGATCAAGTCCTACCTTACCAGTTGAGATCAGCATTGTCTGCCTGCGCAAGGATATGAGGTCCCTGCAATTGGTTTTGGAAGTGCAGGAAGGCCAGATAGATTGCCCGCAACTAACCAATTGATGCTGTTGGCTAAGTCTTGCACTGACCAATGGCCCTGAGCTTCTGACTGCCCAGGTGAGCCCTCCAACTGAAGAGGCTTGCATCAGACATGAGAATCACTCAGTCCAATTCCGTGAAGAAGCTCCCCTTGGTGATAGCTAGGGAGATCCACCAGTGGAGCAACCTCCTGACTTTGGGAGGGACCCTGACCGGTGAGTGGGAACGAGCTTTCTTTGCCTACTGATATAGCAGCAAGAACCTTGCATTTTCCGAACTTCCAGTTTGCCCGTTGTGCTGTTTTTTTCACTCTGGGGTTTCAGGAACCCTCCGGAGTGAAAAAAACAACAACGGGCAAACCAGAAGTCCGTTTTTCTGAACTTCCAGTTTGCCCGTTTTTGCATGTCCCAGGCTTCAGTGCACATGCACAGGGATGGGATTGTGCGCATGCGCGGGGCCAGCATGGGGAGTGCATGCATTCATGGGGCTGAGGGAAGAGGTGTGGGCAGGGGCACGCATGCTAGCACACCCACACACACTCTTTTGGCATATGAACCATCACTGCCATAGTTAATTCTCAAACCATTTGTGTCCCCAAGATCCTAGATTAAATTGACCACTAGGAGGCACTATATAACTGGTTTCATCATTACAGTATTGAGACTGCTCAGACACCTAGCCAGATGATAATTTAAGAATTTCAAATCTTCTCCCAGGAATTGCACTCAAGGGCCTTCATAATTTTTGGTGATTATGCATAGTGCGTTAGTTTATCCAGGTCCTGGAGCTTAACAGTTTCAGGAAGGAATACACAGAAGCTGGATAACTGCAATATATAATATGTGGATACAGTATATACAATCAATCTTCCCTTATGCTCTCAGAGTACAAAGGTAATGTCAAATGTTTGGCATCATTACTATTCTTAGGGAGGGCTACAAAGAACTAGTATATGACAAAATAGAGCCAATATTGGGTTAAGCGAACCAACAATAAATTTTCTGACTGTATAAAAAGTTGAAAGTCTATGAGATGACCTCTGAGATTGCAACAGTGAACATAATTCATTAGTTATATTAGCAAGTCATATCAAATTAACACATTAGTGCAAGCAAAAGCAGAAAGAAAACTATTAGATTTTAAATTAGGTATTAATTTGTATATATGCTGTTCAAAATCCCTTTGAATCTAGCAATTTTTTTGTCAGTAGCAATAGTGCAAGAGTAGGCAAAGTTGGCTCTTCTGACATGTGTACTTCAACTCCCAGAATTCCTGAGCTAGCATGATTGTCTCAGGAATTCTGGGAGTTGAAGTCCACAAGTCATAGAAGAACCAACTTTGTCTACCCCTGCAATATTAGGTTCTACTTAACTTTGTTACCAGTTCAGAAACAATAGTTTATTTATTTAGTTTATTTATTTATTAGATTTGTATGCCGTCCCTCTCCGTAGACTCGGGGCGGCTTACAGCAATAATAAAAGCAATATATAACAAATCTAATATTTAAAATACCTAAAAAAAAACCTTATTTAAAAAGCAAGACGTACACACAAACATAGCATGCATAAACTATATGTCTCAATTCCCCCATGCCTGATGGCAGAGGTGAGTTTTGAGGAGTTTATGAAAGGCAAGGAGGGTGGGGGCAATCCTAATCTCCGGGGGGATTTGGTTCCAGAGGGTCGAGGCCACCACAGAGAAGGCTCTTCCCCTGGGTCCTGCCAGACAACATTGTTTAGTCGACGGGACCCGGAGAAGGCCCACTCTGTGGGACCTAACTGGTCGCTGGGATTTGTGCGGCCCTTTGCACACCACTGCCGTTACTGGTTCACTGAATTGGTAGCAATCCACCCCTGGTCAGTGGTGAAACAAACAGTAAGGCATAAGAGTAAGCCTCCTGTTATGTCTCAAGCTCTGTCACTCTGATTTAGGACATAGCAGAGTTATAACAATAAGGAGCAACTCACTGATTCACCCTCAGTTTTCTCTCTCTTTTAAAGACATTTAATTTGATAGTCATTGACAAAACGTACAAACTGAACTCTTTAGCTCCACGGGAAACTCATGATTCTCCTTATATAATTAAATTATAACTTCCAGCATCCTTCAACACTGGTCATCGTATTGAAAACTACAGTTCAACAATATTGTAACTGTACTGTAATAGGGAACCTATCTAACAATTTAGTTTTGCAGGAAGGGAATTCACATTGCCTTACTAAAATCAGCTGACATTGTTAGTGCAGCACTGAATAAGACTAAACAATGAAAACTTGTATAATATACAGATCATTTAATTCTCATATACCTGGTAGTATAAGCTCAACCAAATCTGAGAGTTTTCAACTTTTCCATCTTCATCTCTTTCTAATTGCTATCACTCAGTAGTTGCTCCTTAAGAGCATCACTGGTTTATCAAAAATAGCGTTGGAAATGGTTGCTTCCTAAATGACAGAGTGGGCTGTAACATGAGTCTTTCAAGCATCTAAAATATACCTATTAATGTCTATATCAAAGTTTAGTACCTGCAGATATGCTGAACTTCAATTTCCTTAATATCCAAAAGAAAGGGGTAACCTAGTAAAGGGTTGGATCACATCCCTCAAAATTAAATTAGCACATTAAATATTTGACACAACACTCCAATCCCAGTGTTCTGTTGCAATTCAGTTTTAACAACTGTCATTAAAATAATTTAATGTTTTCTTTCTTTATCTCCATCTTCCTTCTGTTTTTAACCTGCAATTCCTCTGGGACAGGAGGCTCAGACTTTCGGATTCCTCGAGCGCATTATTTAATAGCACTACATTTAACATCAACTATTAATATATTAATATTAATATTAATCTTACAATATGAAGTTCAATTAATCTGTGCCAAGGTTAGCGTTTAAAATTTTAATTAATCTGAAAATGAAGAGAATTCTATTCTATCACTAAGCAAAAACAAAGGCAAAATGTCAATCGAAAGATAAGCAGATTTTCCCTCCAGGGGGAAAAAAATCCGTAGCCATCACTGTGTACAATATCTTGGAGAGAAAAACGCAGGAGCCGTCAATCACACAACCAAAAGGGACCTTCTCACCAAGGTTAAATGTCGAAGACTTCCACTAGGCGAGACAATTGTTACACAAACTTCACGGCGTCGTCGCTGGTTACTGAGGGAAATACTGTCCACGCAAACCAGTCCGAGCCCCTCCTACTTCAGCCATAAGCAATTGGCTGCGATTACAGCCATTGGGGGGAGGGGGGGGAACCAACCCGACACGCAGCAAGAGAAATTAGCACTGACATATCAAACGAAGAACGGCAAGCACTCACTCTAGTCCCGCCCTCGTTGGCATGGTGACGGTGCTCCCAGAGAAGAGCTGATTGGCCAATATTCGAATCTAGTTTTCGATTAACGGCAATTTAAGCAGGTTCTCTCCAATCGAGTTTCTCCCCACCGAAAGCCCATTGGCTAAGAGCCTACTTGTTTCGTGAGCCGGGCAGTTCTTTCGTCGATGAAGATGGTGCCACCCAGTTTTAAATAATCTACTCCTCCCTCCCCCCCTCCGACCCGACGCGAACCCCCTTCATTTTAACCGCGATGTCGTTTATTGACGCCCCTTACTAGATAGTGATTTTTTTTTTTTACTGTTCTGTCATTCCCGCTATAGGGAAAAAACAAAATGGGCCTGTCAGTTTTCCAAAACTTGGGAGGCCCTTCCCCACGTTTCGCCTCCGCTGACGAGTCAAAAACGAAGCTATAGCTGACGATTCCTGGTACGTTAATGCCGTTTTCATCGGCCGCTCGTTTGAAAAGCCTGTTTTGGACCATAGAGATGGAAGGCATCTCCCCGAAAGCGAGCCGTAAACATGCCCTTCTTCAAGATGGCGGAGGTGGGTTCGCTTTTTCCCTTTTCACGGCCTCGAGGTCTCGCGGGGTTTCACTTAAAAAGGATGGTGCACACGGCGCGTGGGCCTGTAAGTGACGCCTTACCGTTGGTTTTTTTTTCCCCCTCGCCGTTCTGGTAATGAGGGGAGGGATGAGGGGAAAATGAGCGGAATTGGGAGTTCGCCGGACTGGGTTCCGCCGTCGCTGGCCTACCGGGGAAGAAAGGGCCTGGGCTTCAAACGGCTTGCTGTACAGTGCACGCAAGTGGGCAGAGGCTTGACGAGGCCGCTCCACCCCCTTTCCTTACGGGTCCGGTGGCCCTTTGCTTTTTCTACGTAGCGTCCTCGTTTTTGGGAAAAGCCAAATTGAAGTGAGGGAGCGACTGGGATCTGCCAAATGGAGAGAAGCTGCTCATTCTCTCTTTGGAAGGACAGCGCTCAGTTCACTCGCAGCCCAGCGAGCAAATAAAGAGCCTATCTAGGTATTCTGGAGTTTGCTGACAGCAGGGTAGATTGAGGTGGCCGGTGGGGGTTCGTCTGCCCTGTTTTGCAAAGCTTTCTAGGTTAGAGAACAGAATCGGGCGGTATACAATTTGAATAATTGTTATAATTTATGGGTTGCAGCGAAGACACTAAGAGCTTTGTGGCGCCCAAATACTAATACAATGTATTATCCTGTTCATCCCTTAAAAGAGTTATTCCACCCTTCTTCTTGCCTTAACGTTTTCTTTGGCCACCTGCCCTGCAGACGTACAACTTAAAAAAATAAAATAAAAATTGCAAGCTGCTGGAAATTATACAACTATAAACTAGCTCCACAATGTAAAAGTTTGTATTTTGAGGGCTTTTTGCATAATTGGATAAAAATCGAGCAATGTAGGTGGGAGTTCCGATTACTCTCCCCAGTGTTTCCATGCGTTTTCTTCCTTAAGAAAAGTAAATTCTGTTTAGGGCAGCATTTCTTTGCACTTATGTTTAAGAGTAATTATGCAGGATTAACATTTAAGTATGTATACAGTTCTGGAAATTCATGTTTACTTTGAATAAGCTTTGTAGCTATGTTGATTCCCTCCCCCCATAGACTACAGCTTTTGAAAAGATGCAGAGAATTTCCATTGTATATAATGAACGGCATAAATAGTTAAAAGTTCATAGTGTAGAGCAGCAGGTTTGATGTACTTGTGATTAATAACTTCTAACATTCAGCTGCAAAGGGCTCCAAAAATACTTTTGTGAGGATTCTTACTTGGGAGTATTGCAATTTCCACCATATTTATTCATTTAATACACACTAAGACTTGCCTACTATAACAGAAAAGCAGACTAATTGAGAAATAATGGCAAAACTATTATTTTTCCTAAATTATAACCAGAAATATAATAGATATAGATATAATAGATATATGCGCTGGAAATATTAAACTCTTTTCTAAATAGGTCCACTTTTAAGGAATTCCCAAAGGATAAGAATAAATGGATAAATTCCATTCCACTGAGGGATAAGATGTCCTTATTTTTTTCTTAGACTTTGTATAGAGAAAGGAACCTTCAGCAATCCAAATAGAGGTCTTTGTCCTGAATAGATAGATGCTATTTCAAGATGTTCCTGAATTATTTTAATATATATAGGCATCCAGTTGTCATATGAATTAGGGCATAGTACACAACTGCAAAATGTTATAATATAATAACATACAGAGACAACTTCATTGAATCAAAAATAATTTTAAAATAGTCAAGATGGAAATAAAACCTTTTGGCCAGTTCCTGTGGGAAAAGTGAAGTCTTAAGAGCCTTTAAAAAAATAAGGTCAGGGACAAGACTACGTGGTATCTAAATTTGGATTGCTTTCAGCAGGCAAGAAAACGGAAGAGACATGCCTCCTAGACCCTGCCAAGATAACCGTTGCTTACATGATAGGTGCATGCTTAGTCTCTCAGATCTTATTGGATGCTAAGCTGAAGTTGAGTTTTAATTCATTTCGAATTTGCCTGTTGGTCAGTATAGGTTCCAATATTATGTATGAAAAGTAGCTCTCACTTGTAGACAAATGGTCATTTTGGTCCAACTGTAGCTTCAGAATAATTTGAAAAGGCAGATCCTGTAAAACATAATGCAATTTAATTAGGAGATGGGAATGACATGGTTTTGTCTTTTAGGTTATATCCCTCAGTGTTGTAATGGTGATATGGGCAGGATATAAATTTAATAAAATATACTTTGTTACATAAATATTGTTTTGTAAATCTGTAATTGTTTGGGAAAATATTAGTTATCTCTATCAATAAAGATAAATGAAAATAAAATTATTTCGGTAAATAAAATAATATAGTAATGTTTTATTCAGTTTAATGAAACGGTAAGCTGCTTATTTATTTACACATCAAAAGCAATGCAATCATCCTGGCAGCAGGAAAGGGTGAAATAAAAGAGTGTCCCCCCCCCCTCTTTTAGCAGAGTGGAGGAGGAAGAGATTTCAAGAGTACGGTAAACTATAGCTTGCCTGCAACTTTTAGTCTTAGGCTGCCAGTGTGAGTGATTACATTGCTTTTGATAGTAAGCGGGCACTTGAGCATTCCAAAGGGTGGGGTAGTGGGAAGAAGGCAAAGGAAAGCTAAAGGTGTGAAACTGATCAGTCTTGCCTCTTCCAACTGGATAGCATAGTTTGTGATTTCCCACTTGATGACTGCTTTGCTTAGTGGCTGAGTTGCCGATCCATATTACGATAGTTAAGCGAGAACTACTTGTGTAGTATTTTTTAATTAGAATTCTCATTTTCATTGTTGGTGTTATTTCAGCTAATGTCTCCCTTCTTTTTCAGCTTTTGATATAGAGTGACTTTAAACAGGAATTATGGCAGCTTTGGATAAAATAAAAGCAAAAAAGACTCTGGGAACTGTTGATTATGTGGAATCATCTGAATTTGCACAAGGAATTCTGCCTACAAAGAAGGATGTCATTCAAAACATGTTGTATTTGTTGCATCCAAAAAGGGCTGGACAAGCACAACGATCCAAAGAAGATGCTGCCCAATTGCTTGCTGAACTTTTGCAGGAACACTGGTTGTTTTGCAATCTATATACCATAGCAACACAGAGCATAAAGAAGCATATTCTGAAAGTATATGAAGAATTCTCAAAGTTATACCAATCCAGAAAGCGAAGAAAAAATGAACTGTTTATTCAGAGAGCAGATGATTTCAATAGGAGTTCAGAACAGCTTTTTGATATATTTTGTACAGACACTGTTACACGAGAGAAATTGGAGCAGTGCAGTGGTGTTAAGATGACAGATACTGAATGGAAATTCCTTGAAGATCAGAGGAATGAGAGAAAAATGTACTTTGAGGACTTTGTGGACAAAAAACAAATGGAAACAATAGAAAGACGGAGAAAGGTTGAATCATTAGAGCATTTTAGGAAAATTGCAGAGGAAGAGAAAGAAGCTCATAAGCGGAAAGAAATGACCTCAAACAGGGATGAACAGCCAGTTGAAGATGTTAATAAGAATAAAGATGACTCTTGTCTTGAATACAACAAGGGAATTGGTGGGTTTTCAGATAAAGCAAAAAGAAAGCGTCTATCATCTTGTTGGGTAACTGGGACAGCAACTTCAACCACTTACAAGGAATCAGTTCCTTCTGAAAATCAGCATCTACGTATGAATATCAGAAAAGTCAGACCAGGATTCTATGAGACTTTTGACAAACACAAGAACTGCTAGTTTGGTATCTGAACACTCTGGAGGAATTAACTTAGATTTTAAAGTACCCAGATTATTTGAAAGTTGATGTAGATAATTATGTTGGGCTCCATTATTGTGCAACAGCAGCACCAAAAGGATTGGTTAAAAATAGTCCATGGAAAAGGTTAAGATAATAGTCATTTAGTTTTATAGCAATATATTCACAAAGAGAAAATATTAGTTATGAAAAAAACTATAACATTTGTAAAAGAAATCTGAAGTTCCAGTGCTTATAAACTTTAAAAAATAAAGTAGACATGAACAGGTTACATTCCATGAGAATAATGTATGTATTTCAACGAACTGCATAGGAAGATAATGCTTTATCCGTTATGTACAGCATTTGAATCAGACTGGGCATACTAAAAATCTTTTGTTAAAAACATAATATGGAGGTCTGAGAAAGAAAAAAAATGAAGACTAAATTAATTAAATAACATGTTGCATTCCAGCTCTGCATCTCTGGAGATTGGAAGACCATATCTAATTTATTAATCTGATTATTAATGCATGGTTATTGAAAGGAACATAATTCATAGTATTTGTGTAACATTGGAATATTGAGGATCAAAATAAACAGCAAACTCAAACCATGACAACTAAAATGGTGTCCCTTAAGGAAAAATAATAATTGGTCCCAGTGATTCAGAAAGTGCTGTTATTTTCTAGGGCAAAAAGAAAACAAAAACCTGTCTGGCCCTAAGAGATGTAGTATATATAACTTGCAGTTGATACACTGAGATTGAAATGGTTTTAGGTATTTGCACAATGGGTTGCTTATTTGACCCAGTAGATAAGTAGTTACTAAGTTACTAGTTACTAAGAGACCCTACACTTTGGCAAATCAATTCTTGTAGATAATTTGATATCTTATTGGGGAAAAAAGGAATTTTAAACAATGGCTTTACATATCAATGTACTGGTGAAAGTTATCATTTTCCTGAATTCTTGGCAATTAAATATTGGTGGTAATTATGTAAAAAAATCTGTAGTTAAAAGTAATAGGAAGATGCGTAAAACACTATGACATCATAAGGTGAACTTGCCTGAAGGTTAAAGAAAAAAGTCTCTGATTATTTTGAATGTGTAAACTGTGATGTTTGCAGAAACAGAAGTATCTAGCTACTTAGTCATACCAACTGACTTTGTACATAAATTGTTGAATCTTTCAAGTTTTAAAACTTAAAATAGTTTCAAATCTTTACCTTATAAATCTAGCGTAGTCCCATGGTGAGATAGGCAGAAGATAAATTCAATGATGTTTTAAGAATAATTCTGCATAAATTAGGTAGAAAAATTACAAGAGCTGTGGTGGCATAGTGGTTAGAATGCAATATTAAAGGCTAACTCTGCCATCAGCCAGAAGTTCAAACCTGACCAGCTCAAGGTTGACTCAGTCTTCCATCCTTCCGAGATTGCTAAAATGAAGACCCAGATTGTTGGGGCAATATGCTGATATTTGTAAACTGTTCAGAGAGTTCTGTACTAGCACTATGGAGTGATACATAAGCGTAAGTGCTATTGCTATTACATATTTTTGTTTCGTTTCACATCTAAAAGCTTTTTTCTGTATTTTTAGCATTATATTTTCCATGTATTCCCCTAAAACATGACTACTAAAATAAACATACAGTACAAGTGAATATACGATTAAGTGAGTCCAAACTGGTTTTAATTTTGTAATTGTTTTGTAAGGAAAATATCAATTTGAATGCTAAAATAGCAACAAAAATTAAGAAAAGCAGCGTGGAATTAAACATACTGGTTAACTGTATGCCTCTGGGAACCCTCCAAATAAGGTGCTGTATGTTGATAATAACTCATATTACAATTGTTCTTTAGATACTGGAATTCAGAGGCATAAACATATCCTGAAAAGCGGCAGTGACAAACCTTCTGCCTAGAAAACTATATAGTCCTCAGAAATAAAGCTTTATCCTAAGTTCTGGTATTTAAAGCCCTATAACTTCTATTTATTTGTATTCTGATACTCCCAAGAATGTTTTGAACCCTCCTTTAAAATAATCTAAAATGTTTTATAAAAATGAATTTATATGATTAAATTAAGTGGTGTATAATGTGGAATAGCTTCTTAAATTTCCCGCCATTCACCTTCACCTGATGATCTCAGATTCTGGTGTTAGTTATGAAGATAACAGAAAATTAGACTTAGTTGAGAAGTTTAGTACAGTAAATGGGGGAAATGAATCATGGGCCTTATTTTTCTTTGAAAGTCCTGAAGATTAAGGAATATACAAAATAAACCACTTAAGATGTTTTTATATAGGATGTATAGTATAAAAATTTTAGAATAATGGAAACTAAGAATGAAATCTTGATAATGGGAAAAATATGCCTCCTAGGTTAATTCCTTTATATCTACCTTTTACAGCTAAAGGAAAATGATCGTATGTTAACTTTGTCTGTATTAAGCTTACTTGAGCAGTACCATGATTGGCTACAAAATAATCAATTGCATGACTAATACAATTTTCATACAAATGTAAGAAGGTTCTCAAATAACAGTTTTAATTGTTTTATAAACTGAGTGAAGTTTTTTTTCCTGGCCAGGAAAAGCAGTGTTCTGATTGTCTGCTGTGCTTTTTATCAATATATTAAAGCTTTATGGCCTTTATGAATATTAACAGGATCAGCATCTCCCTAATCTAACTTTAATTGGAAGATGCATCTGTTCCATTTGTCAATATTTTGAAGTCGAAATGAGATTGAACACAATTTTATTATTTCTCAAATCTTTGCAGTTTTTCCTTTTATTTGTTTTGATTTCTAACTTGCAAATCTGTTTCTAATACTGATTCTGTCAATGTGAATAAACATTTCTGACTGCTGCTGTTTCCTGTTGTAGGTCTGATATTATAGAAAGCATTCATCATGTATCCTGGGAGGAAAATAAATGCTTATGATACAACAGTCTTTATAATCTACTGTTGCATTGCATAATAATAATAATAATTGATGTCTAATTGATGTCTCATTGAAATAGTGATTGGGTGGAGTCAATCCTACCTTTGAGGGGACTCTAACCATAACTACTTAGAAGGCCTGCCTCTTAATCCTACTTCTTCATCATTATATGGAAATAGAATCAGAAGTTTGATGCTTAGCCCGAATGAATAGAATATTTCCTCACAAAGCAGTTTCTAATATATCACACATGGTCTTATCAATCAAGTTAAAAGGCCATGCAAATTTCTGGTCAGAATTTGTTGATCACTTGGGATTGCAAATATGAACTTTGATACCAAGTTCACATCATTGATTAGCAGCTGAATCATTCCAGCATATTGTCAAAATCTGCTGCTGCTACAAAATATGTCCAGCTTTTGGGAACAGGAACTCTATCCAAAGTATGTTTATACCTGTCCATATTTTTCTAAATATAGACATTCACGTTATTCAATAGAGCATTAATGTTAACTTGCTTGGACCATGTTTGCAATTCCGAGATGCTAAAAGCACTTTTACAAAATATATATGAAATTTACATCCCACCATCACTACCATTCCCTAGGGCCATTAAGATGTCCTTCGTAATCTTAGTTTGCATTTAGTTTTTTGGGGGTAAACATGCATATTCATAGCACTGGGTTGTAATCTCATTTAATGTGGCAGTTTTGAAAATAAGATTAAGGTTAGTACTATATTTGTAATAAATCAGTTTATCATTTAGCTTTATTTAAAAGTAAAAAATAATGGAGTCTGGTCATCATCACCAAAGAAGGGTTGCCAGATACAGCGTGATGCATAAAGGAGAATAAAATCTGGGGTTACATGCTACATAAAAGATCCCACTCATTGTATACAATTCAATATACCATTGTTACTTATAGTGCAATCTTTACACTTCATTTTGAAGTGATGGGTGACAGTATTTTGATTTTATTTTTCTAGTTCTTCATTAACACAGTTCCTAGAGATGATGGCAAAGCTTTATTTTTGATGAAAAATACATGTTAGCTTGTTCTGAACTATAGGAATAAAATGATTAAATGCTGAAACTTTTTTGAAACCTGTTAAACTTTATTTATTTATTTAGATTTGGGTATCAAATTTAGAAACTGACCATTTCGCTCACAGCAATTTTATTAGCACTTTTTAATGAGTTCACTTGAAGTTCTAATATAGTACATACTTCTGTTTCTTGCAGTTCCCACTTCATTAATGAATCTGGGTGAGGTACCACAATAAACACACTCATGTAAGTATGCACAGTTCTAAAAATGGAGGTATGGATCATTATCTAGGTTAATATGTACCGGTATGTTTTCTGGATTTATGTGAAAAATGTGAATATGTTTTCAATAGTTGTGATACAGGGCCAAGTGGCCATGTTTTGTTTCACTCTAAGCGTGTTCAAAATACCATATTTTTCAGAGTATAAGACGCACCTCCCCCCCCCTAAAAAGGGGTGGAAATTTTGGTGCGTCTTATACAGTGAATACAGCCATTTTGGCTTTCTTGAAGCCCCCCCCCCCCAAAAAATCCATTTTTGGACAGAGGGTCTGGGAAGCCTGCCGAGAGCTTCTAGGTGCTGGGGGATGGTAAAAATGCCTTCATTTTTATGAAAAAATAGGTGAAAAATGGCCCGCTTTTCACAAAAACAGGGCCATTTTTGCCATACCCCAGCATCCAGTAGCTCCCTGCAGGCTTCCCAGACCCTTTGCCCACCCAGGTTTTGTGAAAAAAGTGCTGAAAAATGGGCCATTTTTCACAAAAATGGGACTTTCTGCCTTCTAATTACCTTATTTAGCATGACTGGATGAGGGATTCTGGGAGTTGAAGTTCACTAGTTTTAAAGCTGTCAAGTTTGTAGACTCCTGGGTTAGGGATAAGGGGTGCAAGGGTCTTTAAACTTGGCAAGTTTAAGACTTGTGGACTTCAACTCCCATTCCTGAGATAGCATGACTAGAGGAGGAATTCTGGGAGTTGTACAGGTTTTAAGCTGTTGAGTTTGAAGGTTGTAAAAAGTATTCTGCTACACTGGTATTTTATTAAATAATATATTACTACACCATTTGGTTCAAAATTGTTTTCCATCTCTAAAATCTAGGTGTGTCTTATACTCTGGTGCATCTTATACTCCGAAAAATACGGTTCTTAAGTGAGAGAAAAATTAAGCTAATATGTTTGCAGAAAG
The DNA here is from genome assembly GCF_031021105.1 of Erythrolamprus reginae. Lineage (NCBI taxonomy): Eukaryota > Metazoa > Chordata > Lepidosauria > Squamata > Dipsadidae > Erythrolamprus > Erythrolamprus reginae. Next base: position 71,436,897 of record NC_091954.1, on the reverse strand, counting down.
GTAATAAATGGAGAATTAGATAACAAAGCATTATTGGAGTAGAGGTTAAAAGGAATTCACTGTTAAAAATAATTACCCAAGTTAGTTTTTCTAAAATAGAATGGACATTTTTGGATATAAAAAAAATATATCAGCAATCCTCAGGATGATTTCAGATTTATACTTTTATTTATTTGGTGATCATAATTGTGTACTTCTGCTAGCTTCATTTTAGTGGAAATATAATGATTAAATACCATGGAAAGTCCAGAAATTTTGTCAAGAATAATTTAAAGTGCTTCGAAACCAATTACATACTTGGGAGTAATTGTATATTTATTTTGCATGAAGTGAAGTTTCTGACCATATAAAAGAATACTACTCACAGCTTTTAGTTGTCACCTGATTTTCATGGATTGAAAACAATAAAGTAGAATTAGATTTTCTAAAACACTAAAATTCTTGGAAGTCTATTGAAATTCTGAAAAATGAGTCAATGCATAGATGATCCTAAGATTTTATTATTAACAAATAGCTTTTACCACATTATTTTATTACTATAATAAAAACACTTTAACATTGCATTATTATTAAATTGCTTTAACAATATTTATTTATTTATTGGTTGATTGGATTTCTATGCTTCCCCTCTCCGAAGACTCCGAAGACTTAAAATAGTATGGAAAAGATCTGAAAAGTCTAGCTTTTCTTTTTCCTTTCTTCCTTGAGCAATTTGTTTCCAAATCAGCTGAAATAAAACATAATTTAATGCTGAAAAACTGCCAAAGAGAGAGGGAGTTAGCTTTCTTTAAAGCCATAATATTCAATCACAAATGTTTAATTGGCAACTATAACGATATTCAAATCTGCAAATATTGCTGATCATCTGCCAACATCTATCTATATACAGGTACTGAGAAGTTCATCTTTATTCGGAATATAATTGGGTGGGCAGCAGGCAGGACAGGGTGGAATGCAGTTCCACTGGCGGAAATGAAGCTGTGTTCCCAGCTCCAGCTGACCATCCCCCCCTCCCATCCTCCTCCTCGGAAAGCGGCAGGGAGACCAGCACCGGCAGGAGTTGCAGGAGGCCCATTTCCTCCCCCTCTTTTCTCAACAGCTGATCAACACCCATTCGCCTAGCTACCCAGCCTGAGGCAGGGGGGGCGACCCAGGAAGGAGAGCGCGGGAAGCAAATTGTCATCCCAGCGAGTGACACTGTTGAGGTTGTAAGTCGAGGACTTAACAGTTCACTTGAACGATGATGATTGTTCAAGCCACTCCCACCTGGTCACATGGCCGGCAAGCCCCACCCACAAAATAAGCCACACCCACAGTGTTGCAGTAAAGGTTTTGGCCGACCATTACTGGATATAAACCACTAGATGCTATTCTTAGGTCACTTCCAATTAATCATATTCTCTCTATACTGATTTTTCTTATTCTGGTACCTTCAAATGTGTGAAGTCTATAGCTCCAGAATTCCAATTCTGTATGGAAATCACAGACTAAAGGAAGAATGCCCTAGGCCTGTGATGGCGAATGGCATGCGGTGCCTTCTCTGTGGGCACGTAAGCTATTGCCCCAGTTCAGCTCCACTGTGAATGCTTGCATGCCTCCTCTCAGCCAGCTGGTCTTCAGGTCTTTGCTACGCATGCGTGGGGGGCAGACCACACATGGGGTGGCGTGTGCAAGTACAAGGGCTTCATGCGGGGGCTGCGCACGCATTGCATTTTGGAGGTTTGCACTTTGGTCACTTGGTCCAAAAAAGGTTAGCCATCACTGCTCTAGACTGACTGCTGTTGGCCTGCCCTCTTGTATTTGTGTTTTAATTAAATTATGACAATAACTTCTCAAATGACATGAATATAGGAGCTCAATATTATTATATTCCTGAATATAACCATATCTTTGCAACATTGCAAAGATCTTTGCAAAAAAATTAATTGGCAAGTCTCTCATTCAAGTTATGGAGCCTCAGCCTTATCAGAAATGTAAAGGACCATGGGTGGTGTGGGGTGAGGTGGGGTCCCAACACTTCCCCATCCACAGTACAACCTTCTCATTTTCTAATCAAGTAAGGTAATACACAATGTGTGCAGATGGCACAGGGTGGAGTGAAACACTCTGAAAGAAACATGATATTTCAAATAATTAAACAAGTCTAAATAGGCTTTACTAGAAACAGCTTTTATTTCTCAGATTCATCAGAGTGTTATTACTGAGTTTCTGTTTGTATTTTAAATCAAATTTTGCTGCTCTTGTTCCACCTCCTCCCTCCTCATCTATCCTTATTTCAAAATGGAGCAATATAAAGCGCACAAGGAACTACAGAAAACCGATATTGTGTTGATTGCCATTTAGGAGGTGAGACCAACAACGTGGACAGCTAGCTAAGCATGTCAAAGATGAATACTTAGAAATATTGAAAGAAATGAAAAATGACAACCAAGGAGTCATTGGAAAGGACAAATTATAGGCAAGAAACATTATCTTTTTGCAAACTATGTTTGCAAGTCTAATGTTCCAAAGCTAGTGAGGCTGGCAGAAAGCTTCATAAAATAAGTGATGATCCTTCCGAATAACTGGGGTTTAAATTATGTTGAAGCATTTTAATAAGGTTTGATTTCTGCAAATTTGTTCCAGAAATACACTTGGAAGATTACTTTACTCCTTTTGTACATATGTTTCTGTTCCAGGATGTTCAATTCCAATAAAGCATTAGTGGAAGGAGATTTGAGAAAATTACTGAAGATTTATCGCACAGAGATTTCGATGGCAGTGGATGATGTCTTCCCATTACTTCATGGGCTTGCTGATCATGAAATTGTCACTGAAGAGATGTTCAAGGTGAGAGGGGGACAAATCTGGGTACTGTGTAGCTCTTCAGTACATCATATTGGAATATATCAGTTTCTTTTAAGCCATTCATTTACTGTGTTACAATAATTTGCATATTTGCTGTTTTGTTTTATACAATATTATGTATAGCTCATGTTCAGCAACAATTTTGCTGATCTTTCACTTTTTAGCTTTGGTGTTTTTATTTTTCATTACTGCATTTTTTTCTTTTATTCTGTGCAAATTATTGATACATGATGATTTATTAGACTACTTTGTATAAACTTTTATTTGGGCAGGTAGGATGAAAAATCAACAGTGTCGGTAACTGTATATCCTGGGTACTAACTTTTAATATCAAAATATGAATAAAAGTGTTGTCTCCCAATTTATACACCAAAGTTGATGGATATAGTTTTAAATAACTGCCAATGGCTAAAAAGAAATGCCTCTCTAAAGACATTAGTTTAGGTCAGTGTTTCTCAAATAGTGGAGCAGGGGCCCCTGGGGGGCCACAGAGCGATGCCAGGGGGGGTCGTGACCCGGGGGAATGTGCTTTTTCTGCCACAGGGAATAGGGGGGTTTTGCACCGAACAATAACACACAGCACAGAGTAGGAGATATGAAGTGCATATAACAAATCCTTAAGAAACACCAAGGAAAAATATTTAACAGGGATGAAAAGAAAGGAGGAGAGGGACGAGAGATAATGAGACAAACATAAGTCTCCCGAAAGCTAAGAGGAGGAAATATAGTGAAGCGTATGTAGTACTTGGCTTCACTGTGAGTATGGTGAGAGATGAGGAAAGACGGGTATGTTTACTGTGTCTAAAAATGTTGGCAGTGGACAACATGAAGCCAAACAAATTAAGGCGTCACGTAAATACATTACACCTCAATCACTCTGATAAGCCGCTTGAGTTTTTTCAGCGAAAATATGCTGAATATTGCAAAGAATCATTCCGAGAGAGAGTTGGGGGCGTGCAAAATGTTTACTTCTTCCTAGGGGGTGGCGTAACAGAAAATAATTGAGAAACACTGGTTTAGTAGAGTGTAATCTGAGGAATATTGGTAACTTTTCCCCACTCTAAAGCACAAGACTACTTATAATTCCAAAAAACTTGCATTCCATTTTCCTCAGTTTCTAGTTTTCCCTCCAAAATAAATTTAATTTTAACCCTTTCTTTACTATATTGCAAATAACTGGTTAAATTTATAAATACTGTATTCGTTAAGTATCATGCTGGGTTCTACCGGTATTTATTATACCATCTCCCCAATATACATTTCTTTTGCATGAAATTTTCTGTGTACTAAATCTCTTTTTATTTATTTAATTTAATTTAATTGCTTTTCATCTTGTTTTGAAGCAACGTTGAAGGGCTTTTTGTACATCTAAATACCATAGATTATAAAACATCTAGTATACTATATGTTAAGGTTAAAAGTCATCCCAAAATATATATACCCTTTCAGGCCAGGTTTAAATTATACTGCAAAATTCAGAAATAATCAAAATTTAATTTCATGTATTAGTTTGTGATGTGCAAATTAGATAAATTGCATCAAAATTATTTCTCACTCTTTGTTTATAAAATAGAATATTCAGATGTTGAAGCTATTACCATTCCTAATTAGCTACTACTCAAGATGATGGACTACAGGAAATAATATATGTTGCACGTTGCACGTTAAGCATTTTAAAGGAGTAAAATATACTTCAGAATTACCATAGGTCAATTTTGCATTTTCCTCTCTTTGTCTTGAAGGACACTCTCCACCTGAAGGAAACTGAAGGTTGCCACAGGGCTTTTTATACCATGTTGACATGGTTGCTAAGTCAGGATTTATCTTCCATAGAAGATTTCTGGAAAGTCCTTTTCAAAGAGTACAACTTGGAGAAGTATTCCAAGCTTCAGTCTATTTGGAGCAGCTTTCCTAAAGGTATAAGATGTTGTCATTATGGCCTTAAAATGAAATGTATACGGGACAATGAGAAGTTGTAAATAAAGATAGTATAGAAATTGGGAAATATGGGAGTAATCCAAGTTGTATTTAATTGGCTGAATGTGGTTCATACTAAAATTGGTGTACTTGGGACATGTCTAGCATATAAAAGTATTTTTAGTACAAGATAAAGTTCAAGTTCAATTTAAAACCAGCCACTTCATACAATGATGAAAATGTGAGTTAATGATGGTAGCCCATTTAGAAGATCTATCTTGTAGCATGTAATCTGTCTTTGCTAAGGAAAAAGTTACCTTCTATGTGGTTGGAGATAAATTTCCACAATTGTAGATAAGAATCTCAGTCAGTCTCAGTATTTTCCTTATTTTCAGATATGGATTTCGGCAAGTATCGCAAAACAAAGAAAGTTGCCATTAGTCCAAAAACTGTGACTCAGCACAAATCCCAGGGAAAGAGAAAGATAGAAGAAAAAGACCCTTTGCAATTAACTCAGCCTTCAGGGAAAATTGATCTGCACCTTGGTATAAAATTATTTACTGTGTTTTTACTGTATCTTGTGGTATATTGCAGTTTAATTAAAATATAAAAAGAATGAATTTAAAGAATTAAGGAAATCCCTCCCCTCCCCAATACTTAAGCATCTCAGAAGAGGAATCCATTGTAATAACATCATACTGCATTTTTCTCTTTTTATAAGATTAAAGGCATGCAGTTGGAATTAAACATTTTTACATTTATTTTCTCTACTAATGGCTCTCAAGTTTCTGAGAAAAGTATAGTTCTTACTATCATCCTAATAAATAACATATAATAAGATTAATTGTTACAGGTTGTCCTTGACTCACAACTATTTGTCTAGTGACCAAATTTGCAACAGCACTGGAAAAAGTGGCTTATGGTTGTTTTTTACACTTAAGATTGTTACAGCATCTTCACAGTCATGTGATCAAAATTCAGACACTTGGCAACCGGCATTTATTTATGACAGTTGCACTGTGTTAGGGTCACGTGATCACCATTTGTAACTTTCCCAGCAGGCTTCCAACATGCAAACTCAATGGAGGAAGCCATATTTGCTTAATGACCACACAATTCGCTTAACAACTGCAGTTGTGGAGAAAAAGGCTGTGAAATGAAACAAAACTCACTTAACAACTGCCTTTCTTAGCAACAGAAATTTGAGGCTCAGTTGTGGTTGTAAGTTTAGAACTACCTGTATTGTGCATTTTGCAAACAAACAAAAAAGACAATTTCTGCTTTTGATATTGCAAACTGTCTTATAAATCAACAGGGCCTCTTCCTAAAACAAAAGCTGTGAAGAAATCAGAAAATGCTGAGGTACAACAATACCCTCTTCCAAATGGTAAGTTTATCGCTTTGCTACGCTTGCTGAATATGCTAATCCAAGCTTTTCAGCTACTTCTGTGAAATGATCTACCAATGAAAATAAAATTTAAAACCATGAACAATCTTGTTTCATTATCAGATTTCATTAGATTTTGAAATGTCTCTCTGTGATCGCAAAAAGGAATAAAGAATTTCACATCTTCGTTTGGAGTCTTGTCAATGAAATATCACATGACTTGGTCAAGTTTTAGATTTAATTTTGAAGTCGTTGGTTGCTAGTCTTTGACTAATCTATCCAACATTATCTTTATATTATGCCTTGAGGTATTGCTCACTCAGATATGATTCCAAGACAGTAGAATTCTGAATGGATAAGGTATTGTTCAGCATACAAATTATTTGTTCAGCCAGGGGGCCTATATATTACATTAAATTGAAAAAGAAATGTAACTAAAGGCTACTCAGTAACTTTTGCTGAGTCAACTTCTCATTGTAGCAGTTGATCTAAGCTGCCTTTGGATGATTTCATGATATCAAATATGTCTTTTTCCAGGCAATGCTAAGAAATTTGTTAAAGTTGTGAATGAATGTTATACATCAAGCACATCGGAAGAACTTGGAGAAAATAAAGCTTATGAAAAGAAGCCCAGCACGAATAACAAAGAACCCCAGGTTCCTGAGTATATATAATGATGTATTATTATTCTTATTCTCTTTAAATTTTTAGTAGTAAGGAGTAATTTATGTTGGGCTTGTTTTTCTGTTTAGAGTCAGTCTCATTATGGCAAGGTTATGGTGACCACACAGAGTTTTCATCCATGAGATAAATAGGAAATCCAAGAGCTTCTGTTATATGGCACCAATACGAAAGTACTTTTCAACAAGTGTTGCATTCATCTGCCAATCTATATTAAGATGCAAAACTTTCAAATGAACGTGAAAGCGTGAATATGACTATTCAATATGAATAGGTGAATAACAGCAAGAAAAATATTTTCGTACTAATTTTCTACTGACTACACTAGTCCTTTACTGTATAGGAAGTCCTCAACTTACAACCAGTCACCTAGCATCCATTCGAAGTTACACTGGAAACCCCATCATGACTTACGACCCAATTCTGGAGTTCTGACAGGTGCACAAACTCCCGCAATCCCATACGCATATTTCAGGGATTTATTTTTTATAGCCAGTTGCAGCTTAATTTTATAGCCAGTTGCAGCAATCCATGATCATATGACTGTGGTTTATATTGTATTCATTTATTTATTTATTTGCAGATTTCTGGTCTTTCTGACTGATTTCTGGCAAAAAATACCCATAGGAATATGTTGAGTCACTGAATGATCATGGCATTCTGCGGCAAAAACAAAAGTCATAATCCAAACATGTGAATGCCTTGGATTATGACCTTGATGATTTACAGCTGAAATTCTGGGCTCCATTATGTTTGTAAGTCATGGACTATGTATGTACGACAATAGTCTAATATAAACAAAAAAATTCCATAAACTTTCCTGTGATAGGAAACAAGTGAGGGCATGATGGGAGTTGTCCTGTGTGTTACTAGTAGTTAATAGTCTAGATTTTTCCTAACGTCTAGTATATACTCAATGTATAACTTGCTGAATACATCAGAGTGGGAAGTCCCAGTTTCCTTTATCTACTTAAACTGGTATCAGATTCAAAGATGTGAGTTTGGCTATGATGTATTTTTTCTCCCTTCTTAGATAATGTGCCATTTTTATGGATGGAATTCCCCAAGTAATTTAAACCATATAATTACCCTATTTCTCATCTGAATAATTTTTAGATTTATGCTTCTCCCTGAATAGAGATAATCAGTAAGCTTGCAGAGATTCAGGGCTCTGTATGACTTGTTATCTATGCTTGAGGGTTTTTACAGTGCAGTTTTAGTTTCACTCCCAGTTCAGGGAGAAGGGAGCCAAAATTTGTCCTTAGCTGTTCCAGTTTTAAAACAATATTCTCCATCTTCCCTCACACGTCTTAGAGTATGAATGAGATTAGGACATCTTATTCATGATTGTGACGTTCATGCTGTCAGGTGTTTGCATCTAGTGAGTGTCTATTGGCTTGCTGAGGATGGCATTTGGTCAATATTCACTGTCCTCCATGGCTGCTTTGGCTTGGGTTACAAAAGAAACTGGACAACTGATTTCTGCAATATCTGACTCAGGCTTTACAAAACATCAGGCATTATACAGGACTTTACATACGTTGGTATACTGATTTCTGGAAGGAAGACTGTAAGCCTATTGGTAAATAAATCTTCATGGATCTTGAAGATATTTAAAATAGGTTACTGGTCAAAAGTAAACTAAGAAATTGTTAAGGAGTGTGCAGAATTCTTGGGTTTTCAAGGACATGCACAGAGGAAAATGTGGGATTCCAGCTGGTATCCACAAGATATGAGTAATTATTTAGTCATACAAGACAGATACAGTAGAACCCCGACTTACGAGACTAATTGGTTCCAGAAGGAGGCTCGTAAGTCAGAACGCTCGTATGACGAAACATTGTTTCCCATAGGAAACAATGTAAAGTCAATTAATCCGTGCAACAACAACAAAAACCGCTGCCGCCGAACGCGGAAGTTAGCGTTCAGAGACAGCTGCGAAGCGGCGCACGTGTTTTAAAACATGGCAGCCAGCCTGGGGGGCTCGGGGGCTTCCCCCCGAGCCCCCCAGGCCGGCTCTGACGTTTTAAAACACGCGCACCGCTTTGCAGCTGTCTTCTGAAGCCGAACGCGGAAGTTAGCGTTCCGGCTTCAGGAGACAGCTGCGAAGCGGCGCGCGTGTTTTAAAAGGTTGCAGCCGGCCTGGGGGGCTTGCCAGCACCCCCCCCAGCCCCCCAGGCCGGCTGCAACCTTTTAAAACACGCGGGATACGAGCGCCAAGGAGCTGTCTCCTGAAGCCGAGACAGCTCCTTGGCGCTCGTATCCCGAATGTGAGCTCGGGAGGCGAGCAAAAATGTCGCTCCCCTCCCAGCTCTTATCTCGAGTAGCTCGTAAGTAGAGCTGCTCGTATGTCGAGGTTCCACTGTACATTAAATTGTATAAAATAGTGTTTACTTTAAAAATAGCACAGTCAAGTTAAACAGTCCAGTCATTCACATTCAGATCAATCAATATCTCTCAATATAATAAGATTACAAGCCTGTCTTTGTCTTACATGTCAGACATACATTACCGCTTACAAATACATTAAATTACCATTGAACACACAGAGCTTATTACATCAGTCATAGTGAATCAGTAGAAAGAACAGAGAAAGAATCAAGTTTTCTGGCTCCCTCTTATGGCAATTTGCAACACTACTTCTTAAAGCTATAGTACTACATTACAAACAAACACTCATTGTTAGTTTGTTTATATATTGCAAACCCAACTGTTTTGTACATAGTACCAACAGAAATGATAATTTTAACAAAGGTCTGGTGATTTAATACGATCAGCAAAAGCAACCTCAGTTGTATGGAAAGAAATTGATTCAAATTGTAATGTTCTTTTGTTTTAATCAATCTGCAATTTTGCTGGCCAGAAAAATGATGATGAATGTGCCATCTGTAGGGATGGTGGAGAGCTGATCTGTTGCGATGGATGCCCTAAGGCCTTTCATCTTGGTTGCCTTATACCACCATTGACAGAAATTCCAAGGTAAAAACAACTTTTATCCATCTAAAATTGAATATAGTTTTGGATACAGATTTACAGCCATTTGCTTTCTTGTGTCATTATGGTTCTTTGTAGCCTTTACAATTAGTTCCTTAACTTAGTTTTGTAATCCTATCTAGCATATTCTCACTGAGTTTTGTAATTAATTTTAGGTGGCTGATTATAGAAGGGCTTTTATTATTATTATTAAACAAATAAAAGATGACAAATGTTTGGGTTATAATTAAAAAAATATAGTTATCAATACCTTCTCAAAGTAAAAAATGAAGAATAATTGTGAAAAAGACTGAACTCTTTACAAACAAAGGAGTCTTCGGAGAGGAGTGGCATACAAATCTAATATATTATTATTATTATTATTATTATTATTATTATTATTATTATTATTATTATTATTATTATTATTATGTCAGTACAACACAGCAAACGAGATCACTATGCTGGATTTCGTATTTCATCACCAGTCGGGCACTTCCCAAGCACCTAGGACTGCGTGATGTAGCGGCCAATTATGTTTGCCGATCCCAGTAAAGCGGCCTTTTGCAATTGACAGATGGAGATTTTGTCAATTCCGATGGTTTTCAAATGTCCGCTGAGATCCTTTGGTACTGCACCCAGCGTTCCAAGTACCACTGGGACCACTTTCACTGGTTTATGCCAGTCGTTGCAGCTCGATTTTTAGATCTTCGTATTTCACTAATTTCTCTAGCTGCTTCTCCTCAATTCTGCTGTCTCCTGGGATTTATTATTATTATTGTTGTTGTTGTTGTTGTTGTTGTTGTTGTTGAATGACAGAACCATTTGCAAACCAAGAATAAGAAACAAATACTATTAGACATATAGAATGATAGGCTATTCATCAGCTATCAAGTGGTTAGCAAAGACAGGGCTTTGAAAACATTCTTCGCAGAGAGTAACAATGAAAGAGCTTGCAAATGGGTAAGAGCTGGGAAGATCATTAACACCAAGTTAGGGCTGAAAAAATATTCTAAAAAAACACAACCTACATTCAGAATATAAGGCACACCCAAATTTTCAGCCTCTTTAAGGGAGGAAAAAAGTGCATCTTATACTCAGAAAATACAGTATGCTGGAACAAAATATTCTAAAACATAGTTCTGACTTTATATACTTATTTTGTGTCTATAGTTGCCCATGTCAACATGACTCCTTTGCCCTACCCTCACTCATTTCACTCCAGAAAATAAAGCAACTAATAGAGCTTTTAGTGTCATTTTCCTTATATTTACAATCATCCCACTTCTCCCCACCTCTGCAAAATAGTAAGACAGGACAGAAATTTTATGCATTGTTTTGTGTCATTTTAAGGATAAGAGAACAGTACTAACTCAGTGTGTGTGTGAGGAAGGTCAAGATGGGCAGAATCTGATAGCCAGCATGAACAGCAGGTATTGCGTACAGAGAGCAACAGCAGCAGATATTGATAGACATAATTCCATGTGCCTTGTGAGACCCTAAGTTAAATATAATGGAGAATGCTGCCCTTATAGCAGCGTTGAATGTGATTCAACTGAAAACTGCCTCAAAAAATGTGGATTGAGAAAGAAAGCAAAATATTTTCAGCCAGCAACTACTTTGCATGAAAGAAACAAATTATACAAGATTTAAGAAGCTTGTTAATTTATTTTTCCTTCTTTTTTACTTTGTATATTTGATTATCCACCTGTTTTTCTACCTTGGAACACTCATCAGTGGGACGTGGAGGTGTGATTCCTGCTCATCTGGGAAAACCAGAGAGGACAAAGGCACTGAAGAGGAGAAGAATAGAGAGTCCTTTACTCATAGTCAGGTATAAGGATGATTTTTGACTTTCCATGTCAGATGGTCATTCTGGCTGGAGTTGATAGGAGTTATCATGCCAGATATCAGAAGCCAATGTTCCCTCTAATTTTTTTTTGGTGTGGGCGGAAAAGTATAGTGTCTGAGCGGCAGTCCCTTTGGACTGGGCGGCATAGAAGTATAAATAAATAAATAAATGAATGAATGAATGAATGAATGAATGAATGAATAAGAAAAAAATTCCCTTCTTTTTTTATTAAAAGAAATTAATAATAAAACAAAACCAAAATCTATTACTATTATTACTATCTTCTTTTTCCATCCCTGTCTCCTCCCCCCTTGTGTGTGTGTGTGTGAACTCTTGAACCATTTCCAATAACAGGTGAGCTATTGGAAATGGTTCAAGAGTTCACACACACACACGCACAAAAACACACACAAACGGCTGGGGTTTTTTCTCTCTGTTATTATTTGGGTGCTTTTTACCATATGCTTTAAATCAAGAGTCATTTTTCTCTCTTTCTCTCTCCCCCTCTTTCTCTCTCTCTATTTTTCTCTCTTTCTCTCCCTCTCTTTCTATCTCTCTCCCCCTCTTGCTCTCTCTCTCTCTCTCTTGTTTTCTTTCTCTCTTCCTATTGCTTTCTCTCTCTCTCACTCTTCCTATCTCTTGCTTTCTTTCTCTTCTCTCTCTTGCTATCTCTCTCCCCCTCTTTCTCTCTCTCTTTCTCAGGGGGGGTATTTTGGGGCGCGCGCCTGCACACGTGCGCAGCTTACGGGGAACGCTGTCAGAAGCATATTAATTTGGGGAAGGCTGTCTATCTAAGTAGTTCTAAAATCTGCTTTTTTTCCCAATGGTTGACTGTCCATTTGCTCCTATGTCACAGTTCCAGTTTCCGTTCTGAAAAATGAAAACAGAGAACGAATGTTGTTCAAAGCTGTGCATAGATATTTGGTGTACAATGTAATTAAATAACTTCTGTCACTTTAAGAACATTATGAGATCAGCATATGTCAGATCTGAAATAGTTTGTACAGTTTGTATTCCTTCTCCATACAAATGTTTTCCTGCTGCAGCTGAATAAGGACTGGAGTGCTATTTAATTTTCCTATCTCCTCAGGGTGCTGTTTATGTCCAGAGAACAACTGAAGATGGGAGGAGAGTCCTTATCAAAGAACCTCTGTGTGCCTCCTTCAGGCAGCCCCTGCCATCTTTGCTCTCTATGTCCGTGGCAGCCCCATCCACAGTACAGAATGCTGGAATAGAGAAACAACTGGTCAGTAAATTTTCTTTCCATGGATTTTTTACATTTCAGTGTATGCAAAAGTCAGATAGCAGGGGTGTGTTCTTAACTTTGGCAGACTGAAGATCACACTCCAAGAGATGAAAGGGATAGGACCGTGATGACTGACCAAGGCACATGTGCCATAGGTGGCATGCAGAGCCTTCTCTGCGAGCACGCGAGCTGTCGTCCCAGCTCAGCTCCAGCACACATGCATGCACCACACATGCATACACTTACACTGGCCAGCTGGTTTTTGGGTCTCTGCCACACATGCACGGTGGGCAATGCACAGGTGGAGGGGCGTATGGGGGGATCATATGCTCATGCGCAGGGGAGGAGTGCATATGGGAATTGCACATATGGTGGTTGGGGCACGTGGGATGGTGTATACACATTGCATTATGGGTGCAGGCATGTGCGCTTTTAGCACTCGGCGACAAAAAGGTTAGCCATCACTGGGGTAGGAACAAGAATGGGGCAAATCCAAAACTAACATAGAAACATAGAAGTCTGACGGCAGAAAAAGACCTCATGGTCCATCTAGTCTGCCCTTATACTATTTTCTGTATTTTATCTTAGGATGGATATATGTTTTATCCCAGGCATGTTTAAATTCAGTTACTGTGGATTCATCTACCACGTCTGCTGGAAGTTTGTTCCAAGGATCTACTACTCTTTCAGTAAAATAATATTTTCTCATGTTGCTTTTGATCTTTCCCCCAACTAACTTCAGATTGTGTCCCCTTGTTCTTGTGTTCACTTTCCTATTAAAAACACTTCCCTCCTGAACCTTATTTAACCCTTTAATATATTTAAATGTTTCGATCATGTCCCCCCTTTTCCTTCTGTCCTCCAGACTATACAGATTGAGTTCATTAAGTCTTTCCTGATACGTTTTATGCTTAAGACCTTCCACCATTCTTGTAGCCCGTCTTTGGACCCGTTCAATTTTGTCAATATCTTTTTGTAGGTGAGGTCTCCAGAACTGAACACAGTATTCCAAATGTGATCTCACCAGCATTCTATATAGCGGGATCATAATCTCCCTCTTCTTGCTTGTTATACCTCTAGCTATGCAGCCAAGCATCCTACTTGCTTTCCCTACCGCCTGACTGCACTGTTCACCCATTTTGCAGTCAGGCGGTAGGGAAAGCAAGTAGGATGCTTGGCTGCATAGCTAGAGGTATAACAAGCAGGAAGAGGGAGATTATGATCCCGCTATATAGAATGCTGGTGAGACCACATTTGGAATACTGTGTTCCAAATTTAACTGAAACTCTGAAACTGTTTCAGTTAAATTTAAGTACAACTAATTTAAGTAAATGCTAAAATTATGTTTCTCAATATTAAGCAAATTTGAGTAAATAGAATACAAGAGCCAATTTGATGTAATGATTAAGACTTCAGGATAGAAACTGGAATACTGTAAGTTCTAGTGCTAACCTAGGCACAAAGCCAGCTAGGTGATCTTAGGCAAGTCATTCTCAGCACTAGGAATCAGGCAATACTTCTGAAAATCTTGCCAACAAAAGTACAGGAACTAGTCCAGGCAATTGCTAGCAATAGCAACAGCACTTAGACTTATATACCACTTCACAGTGCTTTACAGCCCTCTAAGGGGTTTACAGATATTCCCCCCAACAATTGGGGTCCCCATTTTACCCACCTCAGAAGGATGGAAGGCTTAGTTAACCTTGCGCCTAACAAATTGCAGTCAGCTGGCAGTCAAGAGTACTGCACTCTAACCACTGTGCCACCATGGGTCATTTCTAGAGAATGAATTGAAAGCTAAAATGTGAATATGATGGTTCTTTCCTGTGTTATTTTTGAAAGAACTGTAGGGTGCCACTCTTATAAATCTACGTAAGAGTCCATCCCTCTTTCTTCATCCATGGGATGAGGTAAATAGGTGCAGTAGACCTATTAAGGCAACTATGATTTGATGTTCACCTTATCATATCTAGTAATTCTAGCATTTTGGTAACTTGAGGTAGCCTGATCCCAGGGTTTTGTTTGTACTTGTTTTTAAATTCTAAATTGTTTTCTTCCCTATATAAACTAGGTTCAATCAAACAGATCTAATGTAGAGTACTAGTTAAGGAATAGGGAGCCCTAGGTTCTAGTCCATGCAAAGCCATGAAAACTCACTGGACCAGCCACTGTCTCTCAATATAATTTACCTGAAAATGTTGTGGGGAAAAATAGGAAGAGCTTCAGAAAGCGCATACATGCTTCCTGGAACTTCTGTTAGAAAAGATAGATTATAAATATAATAAACAGTCAAGCAGTCATGAAATTGTTTCTAGTGTTTAATATTCAATTGTTGCAATGAAATGATACTCTGCTTTTTTTTAAATTACCCTGGATTCCAAATAGCAATAGCACTTGGACTTATATACCACTTTACAATGCTTTACAGCCCTCTCTAAACAGAGTCAGCATATTGCTCCCAACAATCTGGATCCTCATTTTACTGACCTTGGAAGGATGGAAGGCTGAGTCAACCTTGAGCTAGTCAGGATCAACTCCTGGCAGTGGGAGTGGACCAGGCAGTTTCAACCTATTACTGCTCAGGTTTTAAAAATTTTAAGTTTTTTATTTTTATTTTTTGTCATTTTATTGTGTGCTATAAAGCTAAGAATGGCATTGTAAGTAGACTTCTAAGCAATTACGACAGAGCTGTTAAATACTGGATAGAAAAGTAGTATGTAAAGTACAAAATTATTCTCAAGAAATTAAAAAAGGACCATTTTTTGCTAGAAAATTACTTTAAATTGTATTTTTTCCAGAAACTAACCATTGGTGACAAATGCGGTATATGCCGGAAAGGAGGAGATGTGATCTACTGCAATAAATGTTTCAGGGCTTTCCACTGGCGCTGCCATTTTCCTGCCCACACAGATGAAATCAGGTATTAATTGTGCCCAAGAATAAATCTTCATTTATCTCTTATATATGTCAAGCCATGGCCCCCAGCTGTTACCATTGAAAATAAGGAAGAGAAGGATGGAGAGTGGCAAATATTTATGTCAGGTGCACTAAATTAATGTGGTTAATATAGCCCCTAAAGACATATTTTTTCCAAGACAGTTTTAAAGTTTTAGTTAAGACAAAACTTTGATCTCCACCTTTTACAAAGTACAGGTAAAAATTCACCTAACTGAATAGGGGTTTTTAGTTGTTTTTTATTATTGGATTGTACATGTGTTTATTATTATTGTTGTTAGCCGCCCCGAGTCTGCGGAGAGGGGCGGCATACAAATCCAATAAATTATTTATTATTATTATTATTATTATTATTATTATTATTATTATTATTATTATTATTCCACCACATCACCTTCACTCTAAATCTCCCTACATATCAGAAACAAGATGATAAAGTAGAATACTGTAGTCCAAATGTTTATGCTGCTTGATTAGATAAAAGGTTTACCATATTTTTCCAGAATATAAAAGACACTCCTCCCCCCCCCCCAAGAGGGTGAAAATTTGAATGTGTCTTACATACTGAATGTAGACCACACGCTGAAAATGGAGTACTTGGAGGAGGCAATTGCTTATGGCATTCCTTGCAGCCTGAAACAGCTGATCGTCAGGAGGCCGACAATTGACAATTAGGCTGTGCTGAAGCTGAAACAGCTGTTTGCTATTTGCTGCAAGGAGGCAAATTGCTGGGAGGCAGAGGCAGACTTTTTCTCCCTTGTGCTAATCGGGCTGTACTGAAATGGAAACAGGCTGTTTTCTGTTTACTGTAAGGAGGCAAATTACTGAAAGGCAGAGGCAGAAGCAGATTTTTTTTCTTGTTTTCTTCCCCCCAAAAGGTAAGTCTGTCGTTTAGTCCAGAGCATTTTATACTCTGAAAAATGTGGTGATGTTGGTGGGGGTTTAAAGCATTTTCAAATCTACTTGTAATCTAACATAGCAATATCCACTTTAACAACCATGGAATCTGAAATCAACTTATGCTCTGAGGGAATGCTTAAGATTATTTTTACATTGTGTTCTAGTGGAATCCTGGTATGTAAGTCCTGTTTTGACAACTCTACAGTTATTGGCTTGGAAGGAGACTCGCACTCCAATGCTCAAACACTACGAGCAGTAAAGGTCAGATTTTCCTTTTCCCCCCAACCTTATTATGCCCAGTGGATTAAAGACACTCTGGTATATACACAGACGACCTTCATGACTTTTCATGCTTCAGATGTGATACGCAATTCCCATCATTGGCTTATACATTGTTATCTGAGATTAATGAGAGTTGCAATCTAATTTTCTTTTAATAGGCATAACTTCCCTGAGCTCCAATTATTAAATCTAGTAGACTTTCTTTATTAGTCTTCATCAGTATGCTGAACACCTTCTGGTTTTTTAGAAAAAAATATTGCTTCAATATCTTTGAAGTTTACAATCTTAAATCAACAACAAATATAGGAACATAGAGATAAGGTAGAAAAACATCTGCAAGTAAATATAGTTCCATTTGCAAAGTTGATTGTACCTATATACAGTAATCCCTTGCTACTTCGCGTTTCATCTTTCGCGGATTCGCTACTTCACGGGTTTTTTCAAAGGGGATTTATGGCTTAGAAACACCGGGACAGGGACGGTTTGTGTGTGTGTGTGTGGGGGGAACTGCAGCGCGGCTTCCTTCAGCTGCTACCACCGCTGCTGACCACTGAGAGAGGCCGGTCTCTCTCAGCTGTCAGAAGCAGTAGATTGTTAACAATACAGGGAGGGTTTTAAAAGTCCAAATACTCATTAAAAACATTAAAAAAATTATTTACTTCACGGAAATTCATTTTTCACAGGTGGTCTTGGAAGGCATCCCCTGCAAAAAATGAGGGATCACTGTACTACTAAAATTTTGTGTCTGTAAGCTTTAACTGTGAAACAATGCATCACAGGGCAACTTTTTCAACTAAGGTGTATTGCAAATGGGCTAAGTTACTGAATGCTGGCATCCATTGCTTCTGTTGGAATGAAATTTTAGAAAGTTCTTGCTGTTTCAACACTGCTATTGTTGACTGCTGCCACTATGCTGCTAGGGTTATTTTGAATTTTGAATATGTGTAACTTATTCAAAATAGACAAATATAAGATGGCATAGTAATATTTTTAATTCTAGGTGCTGGAAGATTCTGCTGGAACCGAACCTGCATTGAACAAAGATGATTTGGATTCACTCTTAGGGGAGGTAAATCAAGTAAATAATGATGTAGGTTTATTTATTTGGCTCTATAAAATATCTAATGTGGAATTTATAATGCATCAGCAAACTTCAGCAAAAATCAAATCCTTCTTGGTAATATTCAGCATTTGGCGTGATTAACAAATTCAGCCACAAAATGATTTGCAAATTTCTTGAAAAAAGACAACCGTCCAAAGTTTATCCCATTGCTTGGACTCTCATAGCAGATCAGAATTGGATGTGGTTTACCCTGCACAGGAACAGTGAATCTGTTTTTTTTAATTGTAAAAATAGTTTTACATTTGCCTTTATTGTGTAATTTATTCCTATGAATTCTCTTCTTTCTATATTCAGATTCTGATTATTTTATTTTCTCTATAATCTTCCAGAATACGTTTGATGGGATTTTGCATTGGGCATTCCAGAGCATGCCTCGTTCATTATCAGGCACCCAAGGATTTTTCTCATAATATTCTAGGTGGCACTATTTTTCCAATATCTAGTTCCAGTGCTATTGTTCAGTAACATGAGATATAATCTCATTGTAGTTCAACACAATGTTCAAAAATGTTTTCATGTTTTATATATTTTAATTTCATATTTATACCAATATGATTGATCTCTTAAATGGGGTGGTTTTTAGTTGTCATAATATATTGATAGTGTTTATTTAGCAACTATTTACAATTACAATGATGATGAAAAAGTACCTTCAGACCAATCTTTGCATTTTCAACTTTCATGGGTCTGTAAAGCAAAAAAAAAAAAAAAGCTGAAGTAACATCATAAGCATAGCAGCGATTTCATTTAGTGACCGCTTTGCTTAACAACCAAGTTCAAATTGTAGTAACTAAACTAGAACTTCCTGCTTATTGTTAATTATGTAACTGAACAGGTCAACAAATTAATCTTTCTATTAATTTCTCGCAACTCTTGGCATATTATACTAAAACATTCAGAAAATCTGCAGGTGGTGGTGGAGTTCCCAGGGACTTAATTTGCCTTCTGTGACAGAAAAGTTGAGACAGCTCAGGAATTCCTAATGACTAGGACAGGCGTAGGACCATTCCTGGTAGAAGAAGGGCTCAACACATTACTCACTTTAGATGGGGTTTTTATCTTATTACAGTAAATGTGATCTATAACTTTTGGACATTACTGTAATATTATATTTTGCCATGGTTAAAAAGTTGTATACTATAAAGTGACCTCTAAATTTCTGAATGTTTTATTATTATTCTATCATGCCAAAACTTGATAAAGAAGATCTGGTGCCATACTACTCATGAAATAAATGTGCCTATCTTATTGGTCTGCCCCAGGCATCTAATGGAGTTCCAGATATGGCTGAGGTTTCAATAATTTCATCTAGTACTTCTAGTACAAGCATTCCGGACTTTGGAACAGATGGATTGTAATATACCCTAAAATTGCCAGTTTTTCTAGTACTGCTCCTATGTCTAATATAAATAATTAAATTAAGCTGTTGCTTTCATCTATCTCTCTGCTTTAAAATAATAACCTCGCGAAGATATATCCAAATACTGTACGTTCCCTCTATGCTGGAAATGCAGGCAAAATCCAGGGACCTACTACCATCTCTGGTGAACCTGTGAAATTGCTCAAAATTATTGGAAATTAAAAACATCTTAGATCAAATTACTAATCTAAACCTACAACTAAAACCAGAATTATTCCTATTAGGAATCCCCCGACAAAATTTCAAGAAAAATGACTTTTATATTATACTACATATTATAACCCCTGCAAGGACCATATATGCGCAATACTGTATTGGAAACAAAAAGGAACTCCAACCATATTAAACCTCTTGATTAAAACCATGGAATATGCCAAAATATGTCCAAATTGACCTTGGAAATACAAGATAGGAATGATACAGATTTCTACCAAGCCTGGGACAAGTGGTATAAATGGCTAAGACAAAAAATATATATTTACCAACATTACAAAATATAACATTTCAACAAATCAATCTTCATTGAAAGATAAAATACAAACAAATACAAAAATTGTGACAAATAACTTATAAAGCCTACATACAACAGTTAAAGACTAGAACTAATGACCCTCAATACAAAACAGAAATAATTTTTTTTAAGATGGGAAATAATATCCCAAATACACCATGGAAACAGACATCGTAATAAACTCCGACACTAGCCAAATGGCTAGACACTCTCATCCCAATTCTTCCCCCTTTTCCCTTTATCCCTTTAGGCTTTCTATCATTCCTTCTCTCACTCTCTCCTCTTCTATCGTCTACTCTATCTCTCTTCTCTTCGTTCTTTCCCTTCTTTTTCTTTCCCCCCTTTTTTTCTTTTCTTTTTCCCCTTTTCCCCCTTTTTTCAATAATATCAATATGATTATGATGTTACCTGATATGAACGCTAATTACTATGTATTATTGATTCCCCTTTGCCTTTGTTTTGTCTTACTCTTAATAAAACTAAATAAAGATTATTTAAAAAAAATAAAAATAAAATAATCTCGTACCCACTCAATAAAGCATAGAAGGGATTTTGGAAGCTTTTATTTCCTTATTATTCTTCATCTTGTTATTGTTACAAAATTTTGAAAAGTCAGTACACTAGTTTTGATAAATAGAAATGGAAATGGACAGCTATGGAATATGAAATATAAATAAATAATCTTACTATTCTGGGGGGAAAACACCTACTGCATAATTAATACAAAATTTCAGGTGCTTGTGCCATGAAATATAATTTCAGCAACAATTGTAGTTTTTAGTTTGAGTTGTTGCAAATAGCAATATTGAACTGATAACCAATAGTAAATCTCAACTCTGTAGTGAAATGAAAATACATCAAAACTTTTAAGGGTTTCTGAATTTTTTCCCCCATTTTTGAAAAGTTGAATGTAAAATTATCAGTTTTATTCCTTACTTTTGTAACTCTTGCACACAATTTTCTTGGTTTGTGCAAAATGCTGAAATCCAGACAAGTTGCCTATCATCAAAATAGAAAATAATTTATTTAAGTAGACTGGCATTTTATTTTCTAGCAATTATATTGACTAAGATTAGATACAACTGGATACTGGAAGTTAGTCCGCAATAATTAAATTATAACGTTGGGAGATTAATAGAACGTTCTTAGTTTAAACTATGTTTTTTGCTATTAATAAATAATAGAAGCTCTTTGATAGTAAAAAAAGAAAAGAAAAGCCAGTTAACTAGTCAGTGAATGTAAAATATCCTATTAAACATAAATAAAACAGATATACACTGGTATAACAAATATATTTACAAATATGTGCTTTCCTGTTTCTTTGCAACCTATTACATTCATATAATTGTAAAAGTAAATATCCATGAGGGTATTTTAAGATTTTCTGCTAATAACGTATTCTACATACAATGTATACAATATTTATTTTCACTTTCTCTGATACAGCAAGAAGTAGGATAATTCTATGGTCACTGTGCAGGAGTAGCACTTGGGTGAATATTATAATGGAACAAAAAGGATAATTATAAATTAATGAGTGAGAGTCAAAATTCTGAATGATGTACCGTATATACTCGAGTATAAGCCGAGTTTTTTAGCCCCAAAAATGGGCTGAAAAACACAGCCTCGGCTTATACTCGGGTCATTGACAAAGTCACCACACGAGGGCGCCATTGCTTGAGCCAGAGCGAGGAGGCACCAGCTTTTGTCCCCTCTGGCACGCCGTAGTTCCTCTCCCTAGCTCAAGCAAAGAAGGCAGCCATTTGCAATGGTGAGTCGGATTAAAAAGGCCCCCTGCTGTCAGATTCTCCTCCCCCTCCTTTGAAAGGATTTAAACTGTTTAAAAAATGGTATTTTGTGGTAGTTGCTGTCCTTGCTTGGATAGGATCTAATAATGTGTTATGAGGCAGAGCTAGACAGGAATTCTTTTTCTATCTGTCTATCTTTCTATCTATCTATTTTTCTATCTATCTATCTATCTATCTATCTATCTGTATCTATTTCTTTCTATCTATCTATCTATCTATCTATTTTTCTATCTGTCTGTCTGTCTATCTTTCTATCTATATCTATCTATCTATCTATCATCTATCTGTATCTATTTCTATCTATCTATTTTTCTATCTAACTATTTTTCTTTCTATCTATCTATCTATCTATCTATCTGTCTGTATCTATTTATCTATCTATCTATCTATCTATCTATTTTTCTATCTGTCTGTCTGTCTGTCTATCTATCTTTCTATCTATATCTATCTATCTATCTATCTATCTATCTATCTATCTATCTATCTATCTATTTGGTTTTCTATGCTGATAACCTCACAGCAGCTAATGCTGAAGCTCTTCTTTGGATACACTTATTTGTTTGTTTGTTTGTTTGTTTATTTATTTAATTGGATTTGTATGCAATCCCTCTCCAAGGACTCAGGGTGGCTCACAGCATATATAAAAACAGAACAATAATGTAAATCCAATTAATGATGAGAAGGAATCCAGTTTTGAAGGATTTTAACTCTTAGGTTTTAGCTTCCTGATCGAGCTACTTTTTTTACTTTTTAATTTATTGTTAATATTGTTAATTTGTTTACCCTCTTTTAAATTTACAGAGCTAGTTTACTGGTTTTCTTTAAAATAAATATTCTAAAACATGTCTCAATTAATGTAATTTTATTGTTTTCCATTTTTATAAGTTACCAGTAGCCACTGCATTTTCTAACCTCGGCTTATACTCGGGTCAATACGTTTTCCCAGTTTTTGTGGCAAAAATTGGTGCCTCGGCTTATACTGGGGTCGGCTTATCCTCGAGTATATACGGTATATTAAGCTGGAAAATTCTACATAGCTCTACCTAATGGTTCTCTACATCCAACTCCTCCAGGATTATAGACTAATCTTTTGTGCAGTCTGAAATGGTGTCTATAGAGATTCTGAATCATCCAGGTCACGCTTTCACAAAAGGCAGTTGGACTCTCTTACTTTTTTCTTGAAAACGTTTGCCCTTTCATTCAAGAAGCTTCTTCAGTTCTGATGTGAAGCAAAACATTTTTAAGGGGAAAACCAAGTGTCAGGCCAAAACCTCTGCCTTCACACAATGCTTTGGGCCTGACACCAAGAATTTCAAGTTGCTTTTTGGAAAAGCACTTTTAGGACAATCTGAAATGATGCTGAACTAAATAAACATACTTTAAATTTGAATTGCTCTGAATACATTGCTTATTGCTAAGTAGTGTATACTAGATACTCAAATAATACATAACCTTTCTATACCCCCTTGCTCCAGTAGGCCATTATCTACCAGCTGGGTAAATACATCAGAGACCTTATAAGTTATAGTGACTACATACAATGTAATTTTCAATAGAAAAAATCTCTGGATAATTTAAGGGAAAAAATTGATACACCAGAACTGTATATGATATAACAAAATGGGCTAGGAAAATAAAATGACTACTATTCAAAATGACATAATATATTATCTCAGATCAGTCTATTTGAAGACAATTTTCTGGTGCTGAGGTACCATCATTTAAAAGCCTCTCCAATTTAAATTTCTTTCATACATTACAAAATGTTTATAATGTAGATATTTGTAGGGAGAATATATTGCACCTTTAGGCACCTCCTTAAATCAAACATTGCCAAGTATGCCCATAAAAGATGTAGAAATAAGAAACTGCTCATACATGTTACATGAGCAACCACATGTTTTTAGATAACCTTTATCTTGCAAACCTGTATTTTTCAAAACAGAGCATACAATAATCCAGCAGAGGGCAACACCAGTGTTTCAAATTTCAAATTCAGGCACCATGTAAATCTAAAAAAAATAGTGTTTCCTGTAATGTTGTGCTCACTTGCTTCTGCTGGCAAAGGAAAATAACAGAGGAACTGATATATTTCTAAGAGAAACATAAGAACAAAGCCTGCTTGTAATTATCTTGGATTTCATTAAAAAAATTATAATGCTATTTCACCACTGACAGCTCTGTTTAAATATTACTTTAAGTCTCAATTTATAGTTCAGAAAACTTGAGCAACCTAAATTGATTTTTACATCAAATAATCGATTATTTATAGACTTTGCCTCTTATTTAAATACTGTATAGGTAAATTGTCATGTCGGATTCTGTTTTTAGTCTGACTTGTAAGAGTTCAATCTTATACATAGAAACAACAAGATCTGGAATTATTAAGTATATTTTCTTTCATTTTAGCTGTTTCCTGGATGTAGCTATCAGCAATGATACTGAATAATGAAGTTGCAATCTCAAATAACCAATAAAAATCTGTAGGGTATTTCCAGAAATATCATGTAGACACATATGCCACTAATAAAGTCACACCTCCATATACATAATTATTTGCAGTTTGTTTTCTTTTTGACCATATATATTGTACATCATTCATGGCAAGCATTATAGTGTAATACCTCTGTAAGAAATCATTTTCCAAATAGCAGTTTAGATTTCAATTTTTCCTAAGCAGATAAATGAGGATTCCCTGTAATTTTCAGTAATATTTAAAAGATTTTTGTCAAGATTTTTGAAAAATACTTTCTCACAGTGGAAAGATTTAGACCCTTGCAGGAGAAACAGCTGCTGAGCCTTCAGGGGAAGAAAAGATACACCCTAGAACAGGACATAGGATTCTGATTCTGTAAAAGGCAGAGAAAATGCAGCTGTGGGCTGTGAAGACAAAGAGAACAGTTGTAGTAATTGGTTGTTCACTATTAAAACAAATCAGAGCAAATGTGTGCTGGCCAGGCCTATCGCCTTTTGAAATGTGCTTCTATATGGAGCAAGGATCAAAGTAAGATGTAACAGAATAAACTCTTGAAACTTCTCAAGTCTTCTGAAAATTACATATTTGCGTAAATCCATATGGGGATAAATGATACTGCAATGAATACCTACAACTACCTAAATACCATAGCTTTTGGAGACTGAGGAGAGAACTCAAGACCTGTTAGGTTCTGATAATATTCTTTTTAATCAATGGGGGGGGGACACAAAATGATATTGAAAATGAATGATTGGTTATACACATAGGCTATAGCCAATACTTGTGTGAAAGATTTGGACTCTAGAATTATGATGTAAATTACTTGGATTATGACCTGCTTGCACAAAATTAGTTGCCCCTCCCTAAGGGTTGCTAAAACCACATACATTTTCATAACTTCTGTAGAAGTTATGGATGTAAATTGTGAACTGATGACCCTGTATTTAAAAACAATATCATTTTTTTATTATCATTTCTCTTAACTTTTTTTTACATGACAATTAAGTTGGAGGAGAGTTAGAATTAAAGTCTCATTATTTACACATACATATCCACACACAACCCCTGTGGCCACGAAATAGAAACATGTTCTTCAATAATTTGGCAAATTATTAATACTTGGCTCATGGGCAAAACAACAAAAGGGCTGACTAGTTGACTTTAGTTTCAGCTGGAGATAGTATCACATCTTGTTACCATTATATGATTCATTAAACACTATTTGATGCAAGTGTGACATAAAGGCTGTGCTTTCTTAATCAAACTAGAAGCAGGGAGGATGTTATTCAGTGCTAAAGCACATGCACCACGATCTCGAAGATTTTGTTTATTTTTCTTCACATATTCCAGATAAGCCTTGTGTGCATGTACTCACCCAGTTTAGAACTAACTTTTCAAAAGCATTCTTCAGGCAATGACTACATATGTCTATTCTTTTCTTATACTTCTCTGACCCTTCTGCTTATGCCCTTATAGATATGTAAAGTCTTAACAAAGACTTTAAGGGCTCATTTAACAAAACTCTTTTATTATGTGGAAAAAGAAAAGGGGTCAAAATATGCTCCTTCGGAATTTCCACTGCTTTGGAATTTTTCTCCGTCTGGACTTCCTCAAGATCAGCATTATTTATGATGAACACTCGTGCTCTGGGGCTAAAAAAGAAAACTAGTACAATTACTAAGAAGAGAAACCTGAATCTGAATACTTAGTTGTTGTTTTTTGCTGTGTGGGCTTTTCTGATACTCAGCTTTTATTTTCAGAAATTCTGGTTATCTTAACAAAAATAAATATCAAGATCAGGCAGTATTGTGGACAAGCTTGTCATTACTGTTTGAAGCAGGAATTTAACAGGATTTTAGATGAAGGCATTACTTTCTACCAGTTCTGACTGCTAACTCCTTTTTTTTTAAAGGAAAAAAATGTACTTCAGAAAATTTAGTGCCTTATCAGATTGATTTCTTGTGACAAAGGTACCAGTAGAATGAAAGCGTTTCATATAGAACAGGAAATTTCTGGTAATTTCTTCTGGAAGACAGTCAAAGCATAGTGTTAATAATATTAAATTTGTGACTTCATTCTAGATTATTTTAGATCTCAGGAAAAATGTGAGAGATGTGCCTCTGTAAATTTAAGGAAGTTCTCTCTTGGGCTAGACAAATTGCAAGCTGTTGCCTTGAAAAGTATAATAGGAGCCATTTAGGCTAAGGCCAGTTTTTTGTTTAGTGCAAAAATTCACATTAAAACAATTCCATAGATGTTTTAGAAAACAAAGCTTTTCTCTGATATCTGAAGCACATTATTATTTTTTGAATAGCTATACTGTAGTATGTTATCTATAACAAGATTGTTTTCATTTATCTTCTGACAAAATAACAGTTTATTCTAGAACCCACTGATAATCTTTGTTCTCTTCTAGTCACAATAATGTCCATATGAAAGGGTACATTGGACAAATTAAAGAACCTGTGTGCTATTTAAAGGAAATGATGGTAAAACATTTTATTGAGAAACTTAATAAAAATGTAAGGAAGTTAGAAAAATCTAAATTACATGCCATTTTGAGGGTTTAACATCAAGATCTAATTGCTTAATACCAACATCACATGAAACAATTAGTAACAATTTAAAACTGCAGAGATTTTATACACAAGCACATATTTTTGAATGATAATCAATCTGGATTAATATGTAAAAGCATGAATTACAAAAGAGCATTCCTAAAAGAACACGTTCCTGCTTTTTCAAAATTTGTTTTAGTTAGATTTTTAATTATTTTCCCAAGTAGTGTTATGGATCAGAATTATGATGGTAATTTTTTAGCTAAAAATAACATTCACAATAAAGGGTACTACTTTAAAGTTACCACTTAGTTTACATTGCTATTAGAGTGTATATGTGGGTATATGTACACATATGCAAATTTATGCAATTTCCTCTCTTTCCATAATGTCTGTACATGCCTGCAAAAGCAGAAGTAGGGACTAGAATATTCTGCTGCACAATTTAGTGTGTAGTTTTAGCTCCTATCCTAATTATTCTCAAACACTTTCATTTTCCATAGTAAAGAACAGGCTAAAAGGACAAATAGCTTTAAACATGTATAAAAATAGTTCTTATTGTTGTATCACTGTCCCCCCCCCCCACATCGTTTGGGATTACGAAGCCTAATCTTAAAAGGAAAACAACCTTCTCTTTCTTATTAAAGCATAAATATAAAATATGGTTATTTTTATTACAACGGAGAGGGGCGGCATACAAATCTAATAAATAATGATAATAATAATAATAATAATAATAATAATAATAATAATAATATGTCCTGCACTTGTAAAATGATTACAATAAATGTTACATGCAGAACAAGGGAAGACATATAAAATAGAACAAGCATTAAAACATGAATAGGATACGATTGGTTCTTCTTATATGTGGCAAATAGGTCCAAAGGAATAAAGACAACTACATTCTGAACACTCTTATGTATGTTATTGCAATGGGCCTTAGTTTGAAGTTTCCATTAAATAGTAATATTGCTACATGAGACATAAATCAAACGAGTTCAGTGAAATTTAAATTCCAAGATAGTGTACATCAAATTGCAACCTTTCCACTGATTTATATGGCTAAAACATTTAAGACCATAAATACCATATTATACATATTTACCTGGTGGTAATTTCCAGTGAATTTATTCTAAGATTACTCTATTTAACTTTATTGTTAGGTAAATGTACATGTCACAAGCCAATATTATATATATATCAACATATACAATTCACTAAAGATGTCATATATGGAATATTAGAACAAAAAATAGCTTGCATTGACAAATGGCAATGATATATCTGGTTAGTTTCTCACATAACATTTTGAACAGGAGTGAATACAATGTATAGTGAGGTTATAGTTGTAGGCTCTTTGGGCTGTAGACCAAAAATAATGATATAACAAGAGCATTTATTTTCTAAGACAAAAAATTCCATCATTATCCAGAATGGCTGATGTTGAGTCCAAGAGCCATTTTGGCACCAGGTTTCCTATTCCATTTGATTTAAAATGTGTTGGCATGTTGCAAAATGAAATGGGAACCTGGCATAACATTTATTTCCATGTATGTTTTAGAATCCCGTAAGATTTCCAAAGGAATAAAAATGGATAACTGCAGGCCAGTGCTTTGTTTGGAAGTGTTCCCAGATACACTGAAAAAGGAAAGTGTAAAACATGAGGAAGTGGGACTGCTCTACTATTAGTTGCAAAACATTTTAGAGAATCGGAGCTCTGCAAGTGTTGTCAGCCATTTTGTGAAGAGGCAAACCCTTCCAACTATTATTTGGAGAGCATGTTCCCAAAATTTCACCCCGAGAGTATGGCATTCCTGTTTTAAAATATCCTGTTTACAATTTTATCTTAAATCTACCCAAGCAGATTTTATTATACAGTGGAACCCCGACATAAGAGCTGCTCTACTTAAGAGCAACTCGAGATAAGAGCTGGGAGGGGAGAGATATTTTTGTTCTACTTACAAGCCCAAATTCGAGATACAAGCGCCAAGGAGCTGTCTCCTGAAGCCAAACGCTAACTTCCGCGTTCGGCTTCAGGAGACAGCTGCGAAGCAGCGCGCGTGTTTTAAAAGGTTGCAGCCGGCCTGGGGGGCTCGGGGGGGGGGTGCTTGCAGCTTTCTTTCTTGCTCTTTTTCTTTCTCTCTTTTACCTTCCCTTCCTCTATTTCTTCTTTTCTTTCTCCTTCCCATCTTCTTCCCTCCCTCCCTCCCTTCACTCATTCCTCTCTTACTCTCCCCTTTCATAAGTTTCCTTGCTTCCTTCCTCTGTTCCTGTCCCTTCCCCCTTTCTTTCTTTCTTTCTTTCTTTCTTTCTTTCTTTCTTTCTTGCTCTTTTTTTCTCTCTTTTACCTTCCCTTCCTCTATTTCTTCTTTTCTTTCTCCTTCCCACCTTCTTCCCTCCCTCCCTCCCTCCCTTCACTCATTCCTCTCTTACTCTCCCCTTTCATAAGTTTCCTTGCTTCCTTCCTCTGTTCCTGTCCCTTCCCTCTTTCCTTCCTTCCTTCCCACCCTCCGTCCATTCATTCACCCATTCCTCTCTTGATCGCTTAAAGCCAGTCCCTGGTGCAAAAAGGGTTGGGGACCTCTGTCCTACAGGATTGGGTGGCAGAGAAGTTGAACATATGTAAATTTAAAAGTTTAAGAAAGTTTACAAGTTAAGTGAAAGAAACTTCATTATTCATTTATATGTACATGTACATTTCTTCATTAAAAACATGTCTTTCTGCATAATTTAGACTAACTTTGTGAGTTTTTTGAGGGCTGGAACCAATTAAAATTATTTACATTAATTCCTATGGGGAAAAGTCGTTCGAGATAAGAGCTGCTCGACTTAAGAGCCCAGGTCCGGAACGAATTAAACTCGTATCTCGAGGTACCACTGTATACTTTTCCTCTCTTCCATCAAATCTGAAAAGGCATTTCTGACATCTGACAGCCCCCAATTAGAAGGCAGGAGATGGAAAGAGAAATGTTCTGTCTGGGTCCCTCTAGAATCCAACACCAACCAAAAAGAGAAGCCAGACACACTGGTAAAAAGCAAAGGCAGTTTATATAATTCAAAGCAAACACAGGTAACAGAAACTGTTGTTACAGACAGGAACACGCTGGAACTTCACAGAGGTTTCACGAAGGCCATGAAATAAAACAGGATTCTTGCTGTCAAAAACAACGCTGGAGATAACAAACCCACGCCTCCCCCAAGTCGTCCAGACTTCTAGGCCACAAGCCAAGATCAGAGACGCCGAGAAGCAAAGCAGGGTCACAGAACTTCCAGTTGATAACGCTCCACAAGGCTGCAAGGGCGGGCCTGCCTTTTAAACCCTGCTGAGGAGAACCACACCCAAACCCAGCTGTTGCCAATTCAGTGATGCAAATACCTTTCTAATTGGTCCGTCTCTGAGCTGCACATCGCTGTCTCATGTCAATTATAGC
Source organism: Erythrolamprus reginae (assembly GCF_031021105.1). Classification (NCBI taxonomy): domain Eukaryota; kingdom Metazoa; phylum Chordata; class Lepidosauria; order Squamata; family Dipsadidae; genus Erythrolamprus; species Erythrolamprus reginae. The sequence continues at coordinate 71,406,527 of NC_091954.1, read as the reverse complement.
CTGTGCTGCTTCATCCAATGAGTCCAGGCTACTAGCTGGGGAGAGCCAGCCCCCACCCCCGGGGCTCTCAGGCTGCTCTCCCTCCTCCTCTTCCTGACTTTCCTCTCCCCGTCTGCCTGGTCCTCCCCCTCCTGTTCACTGTCCTCCTCTGAGCATGGATCCAGCAGAGACGCAGCCGGTCCCTGAGGAACCTCAGGCTGAATCACAACAGAGAAAGGGAAAACCAAATGCACATTAGAGTGTAGCTTTAATCACTGTTCTAAATTATTGCAGTTTAATGTTTTCAAATGTAAAATAATGCACTTGGGGAAAAGGAATCCTCAATCTGAGTATTGTATTGGCAGTTCTGTGTTAGCAAAAACTTCAGAAGAGAAGGATTTAGGGGTAGTGATGTCTGACAGTCTCAAAATGGGTGAACAGTATGGTCAGGTGGTAGGGAAAGTAAGTAGAATGCTTGGCTGCATAGCTAGAGGCTATGCAGGAAGAGAAAGATTGTGATCCCGCTGTATAGAGCGCTGGTGAGACCACATTTGGAATACTATTCAGTTCTGGAGACCTCACCTATAAAAAGATATTGATAAAATTGAATGGGTCCAAAGATGGGCTACTAAAATGGTGGAAGGTCTTAAGCATAAAACTTATCAGGAAAGACTTAATGAACTCAATTTGTAGTCTGGAGGAGAGAAGGGAAAGGTGGGACAGGATTGAAGCATTTAAATATGTTAAAGGGTTAACTTAGGTTCAGGTGGGAAGTGTTTTTAATAGGAAAGTAAACCACAAGAACAAGGGGGCACAATCTGAGGTTAGTTGGGGAAAGATCAGAAGCAACGTAAGAAAATATTATTTTACCGAAAGAGTAGTTGATGCCTGAAACAAACTTCCAGCAGACGTGGTTGGTAAATCCACAGTAACTGTATTTAAACATGCCTGGGATAAACATATATCCATCCTAAAATAAAATACAATAAATAGTATAAGGGCAGACTAGATGGACCATGAGGTCTTTTTCTGCCGTCAATCATCTATGTTTCTATACATTTTCATTATTAAGCGAAGACCCAGGCCAATCCACTTTTTATTAGGAGGTGGAATAGCGTTTCCTCAGCTATCGTAAAAGTGCAACAACAGGTGTTTGCGACAGCCAGAGAGAAATAAAATATCAACACCGGATTCGGTGACAGGTGCAGCGGGGGGGGGGGGGGATAATAATGGAGGAAACTCTGTCTGTAGAGTCTGAGCTTCCGCGGTAGGGACAACCCCAAAGGCCGGAGACTTTACTGCGATGGCGCACCAATCCCCGGCGCCTCCTTAAAGTCTCAGCCCGGCCTCTCGCCGCTTCCCCGCCCCCGGCCCTCCTTCCCCGCCAATTCGCCAAAGTCCTAGAATAAAGTTTGCTTGTTAGCGGGGCGGGTAAAGCTTTTAGGCAAAAGAAAGGAAGCGGGCCCGCCGGCGACGGTTTGCAAAGGCGTGCTCGGTCTTTTCTCGGCCATGGCCTCGTCCGAACTGGCCCAAAAGCTGCAGAGGCGACTGCTTCGGGACGGCAGCGCCGCTGAGGCGCTTCCCGCGGAAGAGGATGACAGCCTCGTCCCTGAACTGGCCGGCTCCGAAGCGAGCCCCGAGGACCCGGCCGAGGACCTCAGCGCCCTGAACGCCGCCGCCGACCCGGAGCTGAGCGCCAAGCTGACTCACAGGCAGGACATCAACGCGGGCTCGGCGCAGCCCCGCTTCGCCCAGGTCTTCAACCCCTATACGGAGTTTAAAGAGTTCACTCGCCGGCAGATCAAGGATATGGAGGGCTCCTTTAGACTGTAAGCATCGCCTCAGCCCCCGCACTATCCCTTTACTGTTCCTCTTTGTCGTTTTCCATCTCGGCGAACTTGAAACGCCTGAGTAGTTTTCTGTAGTATGTACAGTATTTCCCAAATCCTTCGCGGGTTCGAGCTTCCACGTGTATTTAATAGCATACCGCCCGTGGCAGCTCGGTTCCAACGGCGGTTTCTTCGTAGCGAAGAAGTCGGTGGAATCGTTGACGTTTAAAATTTCAAACATTTTATGCGGAAGTTCAAGATTTCTGAGGCGACTCAACCATGAGGCAGTAGAAGAACGAGTTGGAAAAAGTTGCTTATAACTCTATGTGCACTGACTGAGGTCAATGTTTAATGAGAGTATGACTGATTCCAGAATAGGAGAGTGCATAATACCTATATGCTAGATCAGTGTTTCCCAACCTTGGCCACTTGAAGATAGTTGGACTTCAACTCCCAGAATTTCCCAGCCAGCGAATGCTGGCTGGGGAATTCTGGGAGTTGAAGTCCAGATACTTTCAAGTGGCCAAGGTTGGGAAACACTGCCTTACTTTATCTTCATTTGCAGTCTACCTTTATAAATACAATCCATCTTATGTAAGCAAAAGATTTTGGGAAATTAATGTTTAAAAACCTGCTTTTATAGAAGTATACTATTAAAATAAGCATGTCCTGCATCACCTTCAAGTGGCCAAGGTTGGGAAACACTGTGCTAGATAAATGCTTCCCAGGAAAAAGTTGTGTTAATTTTGAGTAAACTTTTACAGAGTTGTGTATCACATTTTCCTCAAGGGCTCTGATAAATTGAAAGGTAATGTAAAAAAATCACAATAAAGTTGGCTAGATTCAATGGAATTTTAATTAGCATGCCCAAGATTGCAGACTAAAATTTAAATCAAATTCTGCAGATCCCGTAGCTATTTTCAAAATGTTGGTGTGGCTGTTTGCTTTTATGTGCCTATCATTTTAAAAATATAAACCTCACCAATCTTTTCCCTCATGTATATTAGTTAATTTTCAAATTTCCAGTTCCTTCTTTTGCTGTTGTTGCAAAATGAAAACCTGTAGTATTTCTTTCTGCCAATTCTCTGTATTGTGAAAAAACCCCCACATTTACTTCCTAAATTAAAAAGAACTTCAGTCCACAGAACTTGACCTGTTAAAAGTCTTCCTATTGTTAGGCTTGGTATCTTATCTCTGTGGATTGGAGCAGCAGTTTATATTTGGCCATAAAAATCACACTGCAACAAAAAACTTGACCTTCCCCACTCCTGCAAAGTCAACCATGGTTAAATTTAGCTTGTGCTTTTAAGTAATAAAAGATGAAGTATTTGTCACTTGTTCCAATTATGTTACTAAAAGAGGAATTGAAAAAGACTTTTGGCCTGATTTGCTGAACATTTTTGATTGCTATTCCAATTTATTAACTATGTAGTCACATATCTGCTATCAAGAAAGCAAGTCCTAGGTTTAATGGGATAGTAAGCTAAATGAATAGTGTAGTCTGTGTTTAATTGAATTTAATGGGATTGGCTTCTAAATACTGGTCCTTTTCATCCTTTTTCCAACTGTAATACAGACATGTCTTGATGACATCTTTTTATAATGACATCCCTGGGATGTCTTCATCCCATCCCAACCCCAGGAGTGAGACAAGTTTAAATTATTGTGAGCATCTAGTGGAGGCTGCAGGCTGTGTGAAATCTGTTTTGCTTTGCCACCCACTATGTCAGAGATAGAATCACATGACTGGTAGTAAGTGGGATTACAGAAGTGTTTACTGCAGTGATGGCGAACCTATGGCACAGGTGCCACAGGTGGCATGCAGAGCGAAATCTGCTGGCACATGATCCATTGCCCTAGCTCAGCTCCAATGTGCATGTGTGTGCCAGTCAGCTGATTTCTGACTCGCACAGAGGCTCTGGGAGGACATTTTTGGCTTCCAGAGAGTCTCTGGGGGTGGGGGGGTGGAGGAGGTCATTGTTTTACCCTCCCCCGGCTCCTGGGAAGCCTCTGGAGTCTGGGGAAGGCGAAAAACAAGCCTTCTGGGCCCACTAGAAGTTGGGAAACAGGACTTTTCGGCCTCTAGAGCAGTGTTTCCCAACCTTGGCCACTTGAAGATATTTGGACTTTAACTCCCAGAATTCCCCAGCCAGCGAATGCTGGCTGGGGACTTCTGGGAGTTGAAGTCCAAATATTTTCAAGTTGTCAAGGTTGGGAAACACTGCTCTAGAGGGTCTCCAGGGAATGGGGGAAGCTGTTTTCCACCCTCCCCAAGCATTGAATTATGGGTGTGGGCATTCGCACATGCGCGGTAGCATGTTCTTTCGGCGCTCGAGGAAAAAAGGTTTGCCATCACTTGTTTACTGCCTGTTTGAAGCTATTTTTTTCTTTCCATTTCCCAATCTATTTCTCTGCTGTCAATCTGCTGGACATGATGGTGCATGGAATATAAGGAAAAATAACTTCTTGCCAGGGCTTAGAATGATATCAAGGTGAAATGGCATAACAGGCTGAAATAGCATAATATAGAGAAATGTTGATATGCTTCACTTCCATTGCTACCTAATAAGGAAACTGTAAGTTACTATTGATCAACCATGTAAAGAAAGGAAATAAAAAATTTAAGTGCCTGTGACTTAATTATTCTCATGATTGTTTTCTCAAACTTTATTCAAAATGAGATATAGGTGGAGAGGCACAGGAAGGAGACAGACCCTCCCCATTCCTCTTGGAGCACTGTGATTGGTGGATATTTTTCCTGTAGTCTGGTGATAGGCAGAAAAGAGAGAACAGAAAACTTGGAGGAATGAACCTGTCATTTTGATGGCCTTGAATGCACAAAATTAGGATACAACTTTCTGCAGTGATTCAGAACAGAGGTAGTGTCAGAATATGGATCAGCAATGGGGGTGGCAAATTTTAGGTTTTGAAATATAGTAATTTTTTTGCTGACTCAGATATAGTTGGCTACATTTTAATAGGAGTATAAGGATTTATGATACTGGAATTGGGAAAACCCTGGTTCAGATGTCTACTTAGTCACTCAGTTCCTTTGGGCCGCTCCCTGACTGAGCATACACATTGTGGTATGCCATTGGCTTCTTGAATAAATGATTTACAGATCATACAATAGTGAATTAATTCAGATTTTAATGAACTGTTATTAGCTGTTACTAAGCTAAACCTGATCATAGCAGTTTTCACCTTTGAAAAGTGTTCGGAAACTTCAGATTGTGCAGAATGCAGCTGCGAGAGCAATCATGGGCTTCCCAAGGCATGCCCATGTTACTTCAACACTCCGCAGTCTGCATTGGTTGCCGATCAGTTTCCGGTCACAATTCAAAGTGCTGGTTATGACCTATAAAGCCCTTCATGGCACCGGACCAGATTATCTCCGGGACCGCCTCCTGCTGCACGAATCCCAGCGACCGGTCAGGTCCCACAGAGTTGGCCTTCTCCGGGTCCCGTTGACTAAACAATGTCATTTGGCGGGACCCAGGAGACGAGCCTTCTCTGCGGCGGCCCCGACCCTCTGGAACCAGCTCCCCCCAGATATCAGAGTTGCCCCCACCCTCCTTGCCTTTCGCACGCTCCTTAAAACCCACCTCTGTTGTCAGGCATGGGGGAATTGAAAATTTTTTCTCCCTTTCCCCTAGACTTATAGAATTTATACATGGTATGTTTGTTGGTATGATTGGTCTCTTAAATTGGGGTTTTTTAGATTACTTTTTAATATTAGATTTGTTACATTGTTTTTTATTGTTGTTAACCGCCCCGAGTCTTCGGAGAGGGGTGGCATACAAATCTAAATAAACTAAACTAAACTAAACATGTTGCATTAAATTATTATATGTCCTAGTTATCGGTAGTTTACTATGATGTGTTAAGCCAGTCACTGTTACCATTATTCACTTAGCCTGTGGAGGCGAGAGAAAGTACAGTATTTATTTATTTGACTTATGGCCATCTAATTCATAAGCGAGTGGCCGCTTTTGAAATTTTATGTTAACATTATCAAAATTTGCTCGATGCAGTTGCAGGGACAATGATTCCCAGAAGGGAAAAATGAAACAACTTATGAGTTTCCAGAATCAATGGCTTTACAACACGTGGTATGACAATTGCAAATAATACAGAGATTCCTCTCTGACCTGTATCTTACAGGAGATGTTTCTGCTGAGTTAGGAGTTAAATGCACACCTTTGAGATAGACATCAAGACTCATAAAGCACATTCCTTGCTTAAGGAAGGAAAATTGTGCAATCTGTGCTACTCATGGAAAAAAAAATATTGTGTGCTCAGCTCTCCTAGAGAAACTGAAACTGATGTCCTCCCCCCTCCAATCCTTCAGCAGCCAATACAATTACAGTGTATTTGTAGTTGGTTAAAAATGCTTCCATATGTAGCCATCCTGATTGAAATTTCTCATTGAGAATATAATAGCAACAACAACAATAATAATTTAATAATAACAATGTATTAGATTTGTATGCCGCCCCTCTCCAAAAACTCGGGGTGGCTCACAACAATAATAAAAATGTACAAATCCAATATTTAAAAACACAATTTAAAAACCCTTATAATAAAATAATCACACAACACAATCAGACCATACATAAACCAAAGTAGTTAGGGGAGATGTCAATTTCCCCATGCCTGATGGCAAAGGTGAGTTTTCAACAACTTGTGAAAGTTTGCCCTCATTTTACAACCGTTTATTTATTTATTTATTTATTTATTTATTTGAATATTTATTCATTCAATTTCTCCTTAGACTCAGGGCATTCATTCCCTTCTCCTTAGACTCAGGGCAGCTTACAACTTGTTAGCAATAGCACTTTTTAGCAGATCCAGCATATTGCCCCCACAATTAAGGTCCTGATTTTACCCACCTTGGAAGGATGGAAGACTAAGTCAACCTCGAGCCGGTGATGAGATTTGAACCGCTAACCTGCAGATCTAGCAGTCAGCTTTAGTGGCCTGCAGTACTGCACTCTACCCACTGCGCCACCTTGGCTCGGTATAACAGTCTGTTTAATGATTGTTCAAAGTTACAATGGCACTAAAAATGTGACATGACCATTTTTCACAGTTAAACTTTTGCAGCATCCCTTGATCATGTGATCAAAATTCAGATGCTGATTTTTGGTTCATATTTATAACTTGCTGTGTCCCAAGGCCATTTGCAATCTTCTCACAAGCGAAGTCAATGGAGAAGCTAGGTTAATTTAACAACTGGACTTCTAATTTAACAACTGCAGTGATTCACTTAATAACTGTGGCAAGAATAGTCATAGAATGGGACAAAACTCACTTAACAAATGTCTCATTTAACAACATATGTCTTGGGCTCAATTGTGGTCTGTGTTTGTAGCTGTAGACCACAAGTGGGCTGTGGACAAATGCTCAGACATGTTTTTCCTTTTACTTCATAGTTTGCACTGTTTTATGAAAGTCACTTTAAAAGGTCTTGGTTTCAGTGCCTTTATTTCACCCAGACATACAGATTTAATTTTAATTTAATTTATTAAAGTTATAAGCCACCTAATTCCTTGCGGACTCTATGCTAATATGCAAATAGTGAATTGATAATAAAATAGCATACTTTCCTTCAAATTCTCACAAACAAAACTCAAAAACAAAACCTACCTGGATTTCTGGAGTGCATTTATTGTTAGTAGATAATATAACAGAGTCTTAAAAACTGCAAAATCTTGCTCTGCCTTCATTTCTGCTTTCATCTTCCCAGAGTCTGTTAAACATTCCATATTATTGTACTTGCCTGTGGTAAAAAAACTTCACCAGTGATCTTAGAAGCCGATGTCTTAGAAGAACTTGAACGATTAAAGATAAATAAGGCAATGGGTCCAGATGGCATCCACCCCAGAGTTCTTAAAGAACTCAGATCTGTCCTTGCTACCCCCCTGACTGATTTGTTTAACCAATCCTTGTTAACAGGAGAAGTTCCTGAGGATTGGAGAATGGCCAGTGTTGTGCCTATTCACAAGAAGGGCAGTAGAGAAGAAGCTGGTAACTACAGGCCAGTTAGCTTGACATCAGTTGTAGTTAAAATGATGGAGACTCTACTCAAAAAGAGGATAAATCAGCACCTAAAAAACAATAACTTATTAGACCCAAATCAGCATGGCTTTACTGAAGGTAAATCATGTCAGACTAATCTCATTGATTTCTTTGACTATGTCACAAAGGTGTTGGATGAAGGTGGTGCCGTGGATATTGCCTACCTGGACTTCAGCAAAGCCTTTGATACGGTTCCACATAAAGAGCTGATAGATAAATTAGTGAAGATTGGACTTAATCCCTGGATAGTTCAATGGATTTGCAGCTGGCTGAAGCGTAGACATCAGAGAGTTATTGTTAATGGCGAGTATTCTGAGCAGAGTCAGGTTACAAGCGGTGTGCCACAAGGATCTGTTCTGGGTCCTATTCTTTTTAATATATTTGTGAGTGACATAGGGGAAGGTTTGGTAGGGAAGGTTTGCCTATTTGCCGATGACTCTAAAGTGTGCAATAGGGTTGATATTCCTGGAGGCGTCTGTAATATGGTAAATGATTTAGCTTTACTAGATAAATGGTCTAAGCAATGGAAACTGCAGTTTAATGTTTCCAAATGTAAAATAATGCACTTGGGGAAAAGGAATCCTCAATCTGAGTATTGTATTGGCAGTTCAGTGTTGGCAAATACTTCAAAAGAAAAGGATTTAGGGGTAGTGATTTCTGACAGTCTCAAAATGGGTGAACAGTGCAGTCAGGCGGTAGGGAAAGCAAGTAGGATGCTTGGTTGCATAGCTAGAGGTATAACAAGCAGGAAGAGGGAGATTATGATCCCACTATATAGAATGATGGTGAGACCACATTTGGAATACTGTGTTCAGTTCTGGAGACCTCACCTACAAAAAGATATTGACAAAATTGAACGGGTCCAAAGACGGGCTACAAGAATGGTGGAAGGTCTTAAGCATAAAACGTATCAGGAAAGACTTAATGAACTCAATCTGTATAGTCTGGAGGACAGAAGGAAAAGGGGGGACATGATCGAAACATTTAAATATATTAAAGGGTTAAATAAGGTCCAGGAGGGAAGTGTTTTTAATAGGAAAGTGAACACAAGAACAAGGGGACACAATCTGAAGTTAGTTGGGGGAAAGATCAAAAGCAACATGAGAAAATATTATTTTACTGAAAGAGTAGTAGATCCTTGGAACAAACTTCCAGCAGATGTGGTAGATAAATCCACAGTAACTGAATTTAAACATGCCTGGGATAAACATATGTCCATCCTAAGATAAAATACAGAAAATAGTATAAGGGCAGACTAGATGGACCATGAGGTCTTTTTCTGCCGTCAGACTTCTACGTTTCTATGTTTCTACCCTTGGTTGACCAAAAAGAGAAGTTCATATGAAAAGAAAAAAAACCTGTCACTTTTTCTTTCCAATTATTGAATGCATATGTTTATGTGTATGTTTCTTAAAACATACCGTACTTAAAAGTAAAATAAAACAATAAAATCACTACATGTAAGTCATCAAAGTTACAATAGCTCCGGAAAAGTTTTTTTAATAGCCTCTTAAAGCACTTCCAGCTATTGTAAAATGCTGTGCCAGTATCCATGATCCCATGATTTTTTTGGCAAACTATTTGCACTTATGACCAGTTGCCAAGCCCCTCTATGATTGGGTGATCACTATTGCAATCTTTTCATAGAATCATAGGGCTGGAAGGGATCTTGGATGTCTTCTAGTCCAACCTCTGCCCAAAGCAGAAGGTTTTTATGCCATTTCTAATAAATGGATGTCATATCTTTTGTTGAAAACCTTGAAAAGCATCATCTCCTGGAGGCAAGCTTTCCATTGATTAATCATTCTTACTATTAGGAAATTATTTCTTATTTCCCAGCTGAATCTCCCTCTGACAAGTTTCTACTCATTGCTTCTTGTCCTGCCCTCAGGTGCTATGGAAAGTAAACCAACACCCTCTTCCTAGGATAACCCTTCAAGTATTGAAAGACTGATATCATTCTTCTCTGAGCCTACTCTTCACTAGGCTAAGCATATCTACTGTAGTTCCTATAGCAGTTCATTTGGCTTCCAGATCCTTTATCATTTTTGTTGTTCTACTCTGCACTCTTTCTAGATTGTGAGCATCGTTTTAAAATTGTCGTAACCAAAACTAGATGCGGTATTCCAAGTGTGGTCTCACCAATGCAGTATTATTACTTATCATGTCCTTGATGCTATTTCTCTGTTGGTGCAGCCTAGAGGGGCCCAGGGGAAGAGCCTTCTCTGTGGCGGCCCCGGCCCTCTGGAATCAACTCCCCCCCCCGGAGATTAGAATTGCCCCCACCCTCCTTGCCTTTCGTAAGCTCCTTAAAACCCACCTCTGCCGTCAGGCATGGGGGAACTGAGATATTCTTTCCCCCTAGGCCTTTACAATTTATGCATGGTATGTTTGTTTGTTTGTATGTATGTTTAGTTTTACAATAAGGGTTTTTAGTTGTTTTAGTATTGGATTTACATGCTGTTTTTTATTACTGTTGTTAACCACCCCGAGTCTATGGAGAGGGGCGGCATACAAATCAAATCAAATCAAATAAATAAATAAACAAACAAACAAATTAACTAACTAACTAATTAACTAACTATGCTAGCTTTTTTTTAGCAGATGCTGCTGATTCATACCTAAGCGGTGATCCACCAAGATACCTAACTCCCTCACCTAGTTATTAATGTTGAGCCAGCCACCTTCTATTCTATATTTGTGCATTCAGTTTTTCCTGCCTAAGTGCAGGACCTTACTTCTGTCATCACGGAATTGCATCTTGTTGGATAGGGCCTAATGTTCAGGGCTATCAAGATTCTTCTGAAACTCGAGTTTATTGTCCAAAGCATTGGAAATTCTCCCCAGTTTGGTGTTGTCTGTAAATTTAATGAGTTCCCCTTCTATTTCTTCATCTAGATCATTTGTGAAAATGTTGAAGAGCCAGGCTCAAGACAGACACTTGAAATATCCTACTCCATGCTTCTTTCCATGTAGATATAGCTCAATTAAGAACTGCATGCTGCTAATAGCACTGTCTATCCCACATTGTTTTACCTTACCAAGCTGTAGGCTGTAGTTTACTTTGTCAAAAGCCTTATTGAAATCCAAGTGTATTATATTCATAGCGTTTCCCTGAACCATTAATTTAGTCACTTTGTCCAATATGGGAATAAAGTTGGTTTGGCATGATCTGATTTTCACAAATCCATGCTGGCTTCCTGTATTCTCCTTGTTTATTTATAGATGCCCACAAATCCACTGTTTAATTTTTTTTTTCCAGGATTTTCCCTGGTATTCGTATCAAGCTGATTGAGTTATCATTTCCTGGATCCACTTTATTGCTTTTTTAAAAATATTGGAACCACCTTAGTTCTTTTCCAGTTCCACCCCTGCTCTAGAAACTCTGAAAGATTTCATTCAGTGGTTCTGAGATCACATCTGCCAGCTTCTTCATTATCCTGGGATATAAACCCTTTGGTTCTGGAGATTTGAATTCATTGAAAGCAGATAGGTGTTCTCTTATTAATTTACTATCAATTTTTTTTCCTGGTTTCCCTAGAAAGTCAGTGGGGAATAGTAATAGCGTTTAGCAATAGTATTTAGATTTATATATCACTTCACAGTGCTTTACAGCCCTCTCTAAGGGAGTAAGCATATTGCCCCCAACAATCTTGGTCCTCATTTTATGGATGGAAAGTCAAATTGCCAACATTGTGTCAACTAAAAAGCTAAACTGCCAGTTTGGTGGCTATTTGAAGGTACAAGAAAAGTAAGGAAAACTTATTTGAAACAGACTAAAGAGGCCTTTTTATGCAGATAGCTGCTTATGCAACTTTCATTATTTGATCCTAATTTATTTATTTTATTCAGTTTGTATGCCGCCCATCTCCCGAGGGACTCTATAGAACCTCAAATATACATAACCTTTGCTCATAGTCAACCTTAACTTAAAAGGAGGACTTTTTTAGGAAAAAAACCCCCCATAAAGTTACTAATTAAACTTATTCATGGCCTAGAGACAAACTGGTGGTGTGGTGGTGGTAGATAATTCCAAGAGGGAAAATGCTAATGAGTCTTTTCCAGGTGAAATAACATGTGACAAAACAAATTAATTATTATTCAGCGTGAGAATTCCACAAGAGTTTTTGTTAGTGTCAGTACGAAAAAGCCACCCAGAGTCCTGCTGGAGTGGGGCGGTATATAAATACCACTAATGAATAATGAAATAAAGAAATAAGCTTCAAAAATGCACATAATTAGAATTTTAGCCAAACCATGGCTTAAACTTTCACCGACCACTTCAGTATTTTATATCTTTTCAGTATAAAGCATTTTATACTGTAGAATGTTAACTGAACACTTTTTAGAATGATAATGTACACATTTATTTTATGTAATCAAAATGTTGCTGTATAAAGCCTAGCACTTTTGCTGTAAGGGTAATTCCGCATGACAACCTAAGCTGCTTGTCTCCCCTGCTGCTCCTAGCTGTTCCTAAGCTGCCTTAAAAAATTCCATCTGGATTGTACTGGTTTTGTAATGGGGCTAAGTTGATGTTCAGACAGGATAGCAGCCACAGTAGGCCCTGGCTGGTAGTTCTCTTGCTTTTTCTCCTACCAATTCATATAAGAAAGTCAGTTTTCTGTGTGTATAGATCTCTTAAAGCAGTGTTTCCCAACCTGGGCAACTTGAAGATATCCGGACTTCAACTCCCAGAATTCCCCAGCCAGCATTCACTGGCTGGGGAATTCTGGGAGTTGAAGTCCGGATATCTTCAAGTTGCCAAGGTTGGGAAACACTGTCTTAAAGTCTGTCTTTTCTTTTCAGTAGTTGTTCCCTCCTTTGTGATCTCTTTGCCTTTCCTTTTGCTTTCCCAGTTATTTGTGCACCTGTGTGCCTTCATACTTTATTATTTATTTATTTATTTATTTATTTATTTTGTCTAATTCATAATACAGTATAGGTTTCAGAGGATATAATCATGGTAAAATACATTGATAGAAAAATAGAAGATAAGACATAAGGAATAATATGGAAGAAATATCATTGGGAGTAATAGCGTTCATATACATGGAGCTAGTAGAAACATAAGAGGTGGGACGGAAGGCAAGCTGGTGAGCTTATGCACGGCCCTTATTGACCACTTAGGAATCTGGAGAGGTCAACCATGGATAGTCTAAGGGTCAAATTTTGGGGGTTAGGGGATGACACTACAGAGTCTGGTAAAGAGTTCCATGCTTCGACAACTCGATGACTAAAGTTGTATTTTTTGCAGTCACGTTTGGAGCGGTTATCATAGTTCCCTCTAAGCTGAGCAGTGAGCAATCGCTCACTTAAAAATCATCATCAACTCAGAGTTTTCCAAACCTGCCCAGAAGCCGAGAGGGAAAGAGAGAGAGAGGAAGAGAGGAAGAGAGAGAAACAGATAGAAAAAAGAGAGGAAGGAAAAGAGAAAGAAAAAGAATGGGAGTAAGGAAAAGAGAAAGAAAATCAAAATCTAGTTTGAAACTAGCTCAACTATTTAAGTGGCATTTTGATATTGATAGAGTTGCCCTATTATGAGCTCACTGTTATAGACACACAGTACAATATTTTATTTTGAAATTCTCTGAGGCAAAACAGGGTGGGTTTTTTGTTTGTTTGTTTGTTTGTTTATTTGTTTATTTATTATTTCTGTGCCGCCCAGTCCCGAAGGGACTGCCGCTCAGACACTATACTTTTTTCCGCCCCCCCCCCAAAAAATTAGAGGGAACACTGGCGGTTATTATTAAGTTTGAATCTGTTGTGTGCTCGTGTGTTGTTGTGGTTGAAGCTGAAGTAGTTGTTGACAGGGAGGACGTGGTAGCATATGGTCTTATGCGCTTTATTCCGAAATTCCACAAGCTAAATGTGATTTGTGTTCATTTTTTTAAAAAAACAGAAAGTATAGTGGATAGAAACCAAAAAGCTGCCTTCTTGGCAGATATTAAGGGTAGAATGGAAATATGTTGGCAGAAGGGTTGAAGAAAATATAATGGCCATGTCACTTTATTGGACTCCATGGTTTTTATAGAACTTCCCTGAATTAACTGGAAGAATCAAAAAAGAAGCTGCTGAGTAGCAGGGGACATAGCAGTCCAAGATGAAATGGCCATGTAGGGCAGCAAGCAACTGCTGGAAGGGAGGGGACATGCCAGGCACGATTCCTGATCCCAGTGGGAGATTTTGCTAAATTGGAATAAAGCACAGTAGATTAATAGCACAAAGGGATTTAAGATGACAAAAGTAATTTTGAAGCAGAGCTTCATCAATTTATTTATTGGAGTTGAGTGGAGAGGAGAATTTGTGATAGGTTTGGAGTGGACGAAAGGCAACAGCCATTTTTGTGTTCAAGAAATGGTGATAGGTGAGATCTGGACTTTCAACTTGCCCTAAGTTTAACAACCTGATCGATTTAGAAGAAATTACTGATAACAGAGGACTGTAGTTGGAGCACTTTAGTCCCTGGGACTACTGCTCAGGATTATTTTCAGCCCTGAATGTATAACAGCAACAACTACTGTACTATTATTACTACTGCTGCTGCTACTACTACCCCTGTCTTTTTAAAGTGTTCATGGGACAATTTAGTTTATAAAGAATGTAAATAATAGAATAAGAAACTGAACAATGGCAATATTACACTGAACCTTCTTTACTTTTTTGTTTATAGAAGAGCCTTGTAATATACAGTGGTACCTCTACTTACAAACGCCTCTACGTACGAACTTTTCGAGATATGAATCATGTGTTCAAGAGTCTTTGGAGAGGGGCAGCATACAAATCTAATAAATTATTATTATTATTATTATTATTATTATTATTATTATTTTGCCTCTACTCATGACCCATTTTCTACTTATGAACCTTCGCTTCTCTCTCGGCTGCTGCAGCCAAAACGGCGCATCCGGCGAGCTCTCCGCAACTGCCCCATTTCAATTCCCCTCTCTCCCTCTGCTTCCTCAGCTTTCTTCAGTCACCCCATCCCGCTGCCAAAATCCCCCCTCGTCTACTGCTTCCTTCACCCCATCTCGCTGCCAAAATCACCTCTCCAGCCGCTTCCTTCGCTTCCCGATCTCGCTTCTAAAATCACCTCCCCAGACACTTCCTGTCTTCACTCCGTTTGGATTCATTTGATCCTCTATCCCCCATTTCTCCTCACTGCCTTTCTTCATTCCATTTGGCTTCGTTTGGTCTGCCTGCCGCTTTTTTTTTTTAAGCCTGAAAGTTTTGGATTTTCCTATTGGGCTTGCAGACTTTATTGGTTTTTACATGGATTCATATGGGAAAAATTGCTTCTACTTACGAACGTTTCTACTTAAGAACCCGGTCATGGAACGAATTAAGTTCGTAAGTAGAGGTACCACTGTAATTCACAACATTTTGTATCGATTAGGCTCTTTAGTCACAGCATGGTGATTTCTCTATGAGTCATACTATCTTAACTAGCAAAATGCTGAGTTTGCTTTAAAAAAAAAACATCAGTAGCTTTCTAGCTTCAACATAAATATTTCTGTTCATAGGAAAATGGCTTTATTGTCTGTAATATTCCTAATACAGATCCGATGTCATTTATGCATGTTAATTCTAGTGCGTTTACATATCCTGGTAAGTTATTCTTTTTCTGCTGGAATACTTTCATAAAATTTAAATTTAAAACTTTCATTTTCTGTTCTAAGAACATAAGTTCTGTGCATAAAGTTTTTAAATTGTTTTGAATAACGAAAGGGGTACTTAAGGCAGACTGAAGAACATTTTTTAAAAAATAGGTATATTTAAGACTATTTAAGAAATAAGAACATAATAAATAATAGCTTGGTTGTTCTGTTTCTTATCAAGTGTGATACACAGGAAAAGAGTTTGAAGAACCAACACTTCTTTCATTTTTAGTGGCATATTAGGTTGCATGTAATCACAGCAAGACCATGACTATGAACTTAGGAATGTTTCAGTCATATAGAAATTGTGAATGAAGATACCATTTTAATCTTTAAATAGGCTAAGCATTGAATGGCTGTAATCTATTTGTTGTACAGTGGTACCTCTACTTAAGAATGCCTCTACTTAACAACTTTTCTAGATAAGAACCGGGTGTTCAAGATTTTTTAGCCTCTTCTTAAGAACCATTTTCAACTTAAGAACCAGAGGCCAGAAAAATTTCCCACGAAATTTGAGAGCGGCACGAAGGTCCGGCCAGTTTCCTGCCATTCCCTCTCTGGCGCAGTGTTCGGGAGGCAGCCTCGCGCCGGGTGTATGGGAGGCACATGCTCCTCCTCACCGCCTCAGAGTCCCTCTTTTTTTTTTAACCTTAAAGTTTTGGATTTTTTTTAGTCCTCTCACCTCACCTTCTTCCTTCGGCAGCGACTGTCCTCCTCCTCTTCTTCCTCCCCCTCCTCCCACCCAAATTCCGAGCTTTAACCCATCTTTCCTAATGGGTTTGCACGCATTGTTCGCTTTTACATTGATTCCTATGGGAAAATTTGTTTCTACTTAAAAACTTTTCTACTTCAGAACCTGGTCATGGAACGAATTAAATTCTTAAGTAGAGGTACCACTGTATATCTTTTAAAAATATTTTGACATGCTTATTTTTAAAAAATAGGAAATGTTGAGACAAGGGATAAATATGTACAGGTAGTCCTCGACCTACAGTGGTTCATTTAATGACTGTTCAAAGTTACAACAGCATTGAAAAATGTGACTTATGACTGTTTTTTTACACTTATGACTATTGCAACATCCCCATGGGCATGTGATCAAAATTCAGATGCTTTGCAATTGAGTTATATTTCTGACAGTTGCAATGTCCCGAAATAGAGTAGTTTCATATTTATTTCTCCAAATACTTGTTTGGGGAAACTTTGTTTCTCATTTAGTACACATGTTCTTCATGTGCCATCTCAGAACTGGGAATATGAATAATCCTGGTGAAATTCAAATACCTTGGGTTGGCTATGAGGCTGACTAATGTAATTACCAATACAATTACAGTAACAGTTCCCAGTCTGATTAGCTGGAGGCGTTTTGCCAAAGAAAATTAGTCTCTTCTTTAATGGGAATAAAAACAAAGGAGCAAGAAGAAAATACTGCCCATTTGAAAGGAACACTAGGATTTCCTTGCCAAGCCAAGTGAAATAAATACTGTCTTTGGGATCTGATACAAAATTCTAGCGTTGGGCGCAGCATTTACAGCAGTCAGTAAGACCTGCTTTCTGGGAGCAGCAATTTCCCTTGTGTATGATGCACAGTCAACAAACACACCCACTTTAGGAATAGGGAGTGAGTTAGATGGAACTTTGATATGGTTTTTGTTTTCTATGCAGTTGTTTTACTGCATAGTTTTGGCAATGGAGCCATACTTCATCTTTTTATTTTGTTTTTGGCTGTGATCCAATCTCTTGTGCTGTAGCTTGTCTCCTTTGTCTTTGTGCTTTTTGAGTCAGCTAGTCTCTGTGGTATGAAGTTCTTTCTTGGCTAATCTAGTAAGAAAAATGAAAAAAAAATATCCCTCAATCAAAAAGGGAACTGGATTTTCTGTTACAGTAATCTTCTTTATTCACAGCTATCAGCAATCTGGCAAATATACTAGTAAAAAAGCAATATATTTTTATAAAGATGCTTCTGCTGTTTAACTGAGTTGTTAATTATTATAAAGTGTAGTTTGCAATTCTTTCAGTCAGAATCTATATTAAGAGAGAGAGAGAATTAATGTATTAGGCTACCTTTGAAAAGTATTCAGAAACTTCAGATCATGCAGAATGCGGCTGCGAGAGCTATCACTCTGCCGATCAGTTTCCGGTCATAATTCAAAGTGTTGGTTATGATCTATAAAGCCCTACATGGCATCGGACCAGAATACCTCCAGGACCGCCTGCTGCCGCATGAATCCCAGCAACCAATTAGGCCCCACAGAGTTGGCCTTCTCCGGGTCCTGTCGACAAAACACTGCCATCTGACGGGACCCAGGGGAAGAGCCTTCTCTGGTGGCCCCGGCCCTCTAGAATCAGCTCCCCCCCCCCCGGAGGTTAGGACTGCCCCCACCCTTCTTGCCTTTTGCAAACTTTTGAAAACTCATCTATGTCGCCAGGCATGGACGAATTGATATGTACTTAGCTGCCTTTGATTTTATGGATGGTGTGTTTGGGCTGTATGACTGTTTTTAATAGGGGTTTTTTAAAGACTGTTTTAACATTGGATTTGTATATGATGTTTTATTGTTGTGAGCTGCTCAGAGTCCTCGGAGAGGGGCGGCATACAAATCTATTATTTATTTTTTTTTATTATTATTATTATTATTATTATTATTATTATTATTATTATTATTATTATTATAATAATAAAAAGAAATATATATAAACACGCCAGGGGTAGGTTCTAACTTATCTCGCTCCTGGTTTGCTTCTTCCTGCGCTGTGTGACCATGTCTCAGCACACATGCCAATTTTTTTTAAAAAAACTCAAACAAAATGGCGATGTATGCGCAGTGCTGGAACTCAGCTTCTGCGCATGCTCAGAAGAAACAAAGAAACAAACAAATAAATAAACAAAAAGAATGACGGCATCCACTGACCAGCACTGACTGAACTGGTTCCATGATGTCATCATAACATCACCAGTGGGTTGCTACTGGTTTGGGCAAACAGGGAGGAACCCATCTCTGAAACATGCCCATATATTACTACAATCTCCTAACCTTTTTGTTTTGATGAAACAGCTCTCTTCAATTATATGGAATGTATTCAATCCATAGACCCAAAATCTAAATGCAGGTAATCCTTGATTTATTTAGTGACCATTCGAAGTTATAATGGCACTAAAAAGTGACTTATGACCATTTTTTACACTTGTGAGTATTGTAGCATCCCCATAATCACGTGATTTATATTCAATGCTTGACAACTGACTCACATTTATGACAGTTGCAGTGTCGTGGCCTATTTAAGCAACTTTTGCAACCTTCTGACAAGCAAAGTCAATGGGGAAATCACATTCTCTTAACAGCCATGTTACTGATTTAACAAAAGTGACAAGAAAAGTCGTAAAATGTGGCAAAAACCAACAAATTTATTACTTAACAACATAAATTTTGGGCTGGATCTTAGTTGTAAATCAAGATTTACCTAGAATTTCAGCTCTACTTCAGGGCAGGAAAAAGATAATAATATTACATTGTAATCTTATCCCTTATCTCAAAGGGTTTTTAAAAAGTATTTTAACTGAAGATTCAAGCACATACTGAACTTCTGCCCTGATACCACTACTCCACCCCCATGCAGG
Source organism: Erythrolamprus reginae (assembly GCF_031021105.1). NCBI lineage: Eukaryota > Metazoa > Chordata > Lepidosauria > Squamata > Dipsadidae > Erythrolamprus > Erythrolamprus reginae. The sequence continues at coordinate 71,387,361 of NC_091954.1, read as the reverse complement.
CATTTCATATTATACACTGCTCAAAAAAATAAAGGGAACACTTAAACAACACAATATAACTCCAAGTAAATCAAACTTCTGTGAAATCAAACTGTCCACTTAGGAAGCAATACCAATTGACAATCAATTTCACATGCTGTTGTGCACATTCAACTTTGTACAGAACAAAGTATTCAATGAGAATGTTTCATTCATTCAGATCTAGGATCTGTTTTTTGAGGGTTCTCTTTATTTTTTTGAGCAGCATATATTGCAATTCTTTAAATACACATAGTCCTCAACTGACAATCAATTTCTGTTGCTGTGAGATTGTTGTTATTATTATTATTATTATTATTATTATTATTATTATTATTATTATTATTATTTATTAGATTTGTATGCTGCCCCTCTTCGGAGACTCGGAGCGGCTCACCCAATTTTATAACTTTTTTTGCCGTGGTTGTGAAGTGAATCACTAGAGATGTTAAACTAATCATTTAGTTGTTAAGCAGATATGACTTCCTCCAATGGCTTGGCTTATTGGAAACCATCTGGAAAGGTCACAAGTGGAGATCATGAGACCTTGATGCAACTGTTGTAAATATATACTGCTTGACAAATGACTACATTTTGATCATGTGACCCTAGGGATGCTGTTCCAGCAGTCACAAAACAAATGATCATAATAAGTTAAGGCCTATCTGTATGTCCAATGAAAAATTCTGGAGAACTTGAACGCTTAACTGTAAAATGTTTTGGTTTGCCATAATTTATTTATTAGATTTATTTATTTATTTATTAGATTTGTATGCCGCCCCTCTCCGTAGACTCGGGGCGGCTCACAACAGCAATAGAACAATTCATAACAAATCTAATAATTTAAAAACATTTTAAAACCCCCATTATTAATCAGACATACATACAAACATACAATACATAAATTGTATAGACCCGGGGGAGATATCTCAATTCCCCCATGCCTTGCGGCAAAGGTGGGTTTTAAGGAGTTTACGGAAGGCAAGGAGGGTGGGGGCAGTTCCAGAGAGTCAGGTGGTGCTGGTTCCAGAGAGTAGGGGACGCCACAGAGAAGGCTCTTCCCCTGGGACCCGCCAAACGACATTGTTTAGTCGATGGGACCCGGAGAAGGCCAACTCTGTGGGACCTAATCGGTCGCTGGGATTCGTGCGGCAGAAGGCGGTCCCAGAGATATTCTGGTCCGATGCCATGAAGGGCTTTATAGGTATAATACGTATGTCTTTTTTATTTTAATATTTTCTCTTCATAATCAATCCATAGGCCTACCTTGGTTTCTTGAAATTTTTTTCATCTACGTTTCTACTATTCTAATTAGATTTTAACATTTGCTTTGCATAAAATGAGCTTCCCTTAAAGTTACGAGTCTACGGAGAGGGGCGGCATACAAATTTAATAAATAAATAAATAAAATAAATATGCACATATTCACCTACTTATCATTTTCTTAAAACTATCTGCCCTAACCTTGTTCTCTCTAGCAACTCCCTGTATTTCCAATTAACTCATGTTTTTTCTAGATTGGGTAAAAATGTTCTGGTTTTTATTTTCTTTCTCATGGATTTGGAAGGAAGCAAATTAGGCCGTATCTGCTCAGGGCAGATATCCAAAGCAAGGAATTAACCTTCGTTGAACTTCCAGTGAGGGAGAATTAAACCCATGATTTTCTAACATATATCAGCTTCTGTCTTCTAACTTAAATCCTTTATTGTGTATCTGATCCAGGTCTTCTGTGAGACATCTGCCATGTATTTGAACAGTGCCTACATGAAAGTCCAGTTTGGTGTAGTGGCTAAGATGCTTAACTAGAAACCAGGAGACTGAATTTAGGCTTTCCTTAGCTATGAATGTTAAATGAATGATTTTCAGCGAGTTACTCTTTCTTCAGCCCAATATATCTCATAGAATGTTGGTTGTGTGCCAAAAAGACATTTCTTTTCATTAAAAAAATTGTTTGGCACTTCTAATTGTGTTTTAACTACCTTTCATAATTTTGGAGCAATCTTTTTACTAAGCTAAGCTGTTAAAAATGTGTGTCTTCTTTGTAATTACTATCAATAAGAGCAACATAGCAAAAGTTTTTCCAGACTACAACCATCTCCCTAACTTCTTTTTTTCTAGTGTTCAGGCTTCTCACTTCTTAGCAGGTGTTCTTATGCACACCCTCTTACAGACCTCTTAGGAATGGGGTGAGGTCCAGTTTAAGTTTAAATTTATGGAGGTTTGATGATGTAAAGGCTGAGTCAGGTAGTACATTCCAGACACTGACCACTCTGTTGCTGAAGTCGTATTTTCTGCAATCAAATTTGGAGCAGTTTACTATGGGTTTATATCTTTTGTTTGCCCATGTATTATTGTGGTTGGATTACTGTATTAGTAGTCATTGACAGGTAGAACACTAGCACTAACACTAGGTCAAACCATAGTTAGCATAGTTTATTTATTTATTTATTGTATTTATATGCCACTCACTCCAAAACGGACTCAGTTCTAGGTTGTCCCGGCCCAAAATTTCAAGCCTGGTGGCATAAGGTATTTTATTGTGAGGAGTGGAGGTCTGAGTGAAATACTTCTGGACTTGTTCAATTGTATTAATGTCTGATATACACTGTAGATTCCAAGCAGATGAGCTGTATCTGAGAATTGGTATGGCAAAGGTTTTTTATGCCCTGCTTTGCAGTACAATCATACTGAAGAAAAAGCTTAATTAGGTTAATGCTATTTTGGCGATGCTGTTACAGTGAGCTCTAGGGCTTAGATCTTTGGAAATATACACATATTATTATCATTTTGTTGTGTGTGGCATATCATTTTTATGCAATTCTTGAAATATGTGGTAATATAAAGTATACTAATAATATAATTCCTGGGACACTCCATAGTTTAATAAGGAGATTTAAAGTACCACAAATAATGCCTTAACCCAGTGTTTCCCAACCTTGGCCACCTGAAGATATTTGGACTTCAACTCCCAGAATTCCCCACCCAGCAGATGCTGGCTGGGGAATTCTGGGAGTTGAAGTCCAAATATCTTCAAGTGGCCAAGGTTGGGAAACACTGCCTTAACCTATTTGTTGGAAAATGAAAAATAAATATTACTGTAGAGATACAAGCCCAACTTCGAACCTGTACCACATTATGAGAATAGCAAAATGCCAGTATTTTTGTATCTCATTGCCTTGATCGAAAATTGTCCAATGGCAGTGGCAGCTCTTAAGATGCCTCATACCTTATTAGGGAAGAATAGATAGGATATTATATCTTAAGCCTGCTGAGATACGTTTACAAGACAATTTATCAACAGTTTATTGTGTTTGCTCAAATGTAGATCCCACTTTTACAGAAACAAGTTGGATAACTCAGGCAACATTTTGTGGGGTTATCTTTGTACTTTCAGAGAATATAGATAGGATTCTCGAAAATGAGTTCTGCTATCTGTGGGGTCTATCTATGTTTGCACAGACAGCAGAAGTCAGAAATCTGGGTGAATCACATACTTTTGGATAGAGGTAGTAAATGCTCATTTGAAAGGGAGTGGATGGGCTGCTAATACACCACTTGCAAAAAGGTCATCTCTTGATTCAACCAGGCTAAATAGTTTCCAATTAGTATTTACCCTTGGAAAATTTGTGGAGAGGGTGTTAAGTTTACAACTACAAAGAATCTTAGTGCAAATTATGTAGATGAAACAAATTATGTAGATTAGTTTTAGATGAGTTTTATGTCCAGGCATGGGACTGAAATTCCATAGGGCTTAGGTCATCTTGGAAAGCTTGAATAGGGAAGGTTTAGCCTTCCTACTCCTTTTGGATCTCTCAAAGGTATTCAATGCCACTGATATGATAACCACTTGAACTATCTCCCAGGGGTTGGAATGGAAGTACTGTTTTACAATGTCATGTTCCTACTTAAGTGAGCCGACTCAGTCAATGGTAATGGGGGGGGAAATCAACTGAATGCCTGATTGGTCTGTTTATAGTTCTGTGGGGCTCAATTGTTTTCTTTTGTGTTGTCTTAACTTCTATAGGAAACTCCTTCATAAATGACTTACTCCTTCAAATCTCTTGTTTGTTATTATATATACTATTCTGTCAGGATTTCATGAATCCTTCATATATCCTGAGACTAAACATAATTACTGCCTTTTCTTTCAGTTAAACCAATTAAATATAAATTAAATATAAACTTTCTTTTTAAATAATACATTTCTTTTAACGGTTATATTTTCCTAAGGAAAGAAATAAAAGTCACTTTAGTATAGTGGTTAAGGCACAAAGCTAGAAATAGGAGACCATGAATTATTATTATTATTATTTATTAGATTTGTATGCCCCCCCTCTCCGGAGACTCAGAGCAGCTCACAACAACAAAACAGTACAGATCCAATGGTTAAAACAATTTAAAATCCTTAATATTAAAAACAATCATACATCAAATACAAACCATACGTTAAGCGGAAATGGCCCAGGGGAATCAATTTCCCCATGCCTGGTGACAGAGGTGGGTTTTAAGGAGTTTGCGAAAGGCAAGGAGGGTGGGGGCAATCCTAATCTCCGGGGGGAGTTGATTCCAGAGGGTCGGGGCCACCACAGAGAAGGCTCTTCCCCTGGGTCCCGCCAGAAGACATTGTTTTGTTGATGGGATCCAGAGAAGGCCAACTCTGTGGGACCTAACCGGTCGCTGGGATTTGTGCGGCAGAAGGCGGTCCCGGAGATATTCTTGTCCGATGCCGTTGTAGTCCTGAATTGTAGTCATGCCTTGACATGAAGTCAGCTAGAGAACTGGCCCGTTGCTCTCTCAGCTTTGGGAAGCAGGCAAAGGGAACAAACAAAGAAGGAAAGGTTATGATGAAACAAGTCTGTCTACTAGCTTGCCTCTTTTTATCCCTCTTAGAAACTGTGTACATTGTTCCCTCGATTTTCGCGGGTTCGAACTTCGCGAAAAGTCTATACCACGGTTTTTCAAAAATATTAATAAAAAAATACTTTGCGGGTTTTTTCCCTGTACCATGGTTTTTCCCGTCCGGTGACGTCATATGTCATCGCCAAACTTTCGTCTGCCTTTAATAAATATTTAATAAACATGGTGAGTAATAATCTAAACGGTTGCGAAGGGAATGGGAAATTGCAATTTAGAAGTTCAAAGTGTGAAGGGATGGCTTGTGATACTGTCTATAGCCAAAAATAGTGTATTTACTTCTGCATCTCTACTTCGCGGAAATTCGACTTTCGCGGGCGGTCTCAGAATGCATCCCCCGCAAAAATCGAGGGAACACTGTATATATACTGAAACAAGAGTGATGATTTTTGTTGAGGGTTGCTAAATTGATAAATTATAATTTTGCTTTTATATTTTATTAGACTTACTTCCTCCTCCACAGTAATTTAGTATAATCCCCCCAATTTTGACTTTTGTTAAAATTCTAATTTTTGTCAGTATTTTTAATTTGGTATGGGTAATCTATAATGAGGTTCTTGGATAGTGATCAATCTTAAGGAACAGTTAATGTGTGCCACTCATTCAAGTTTACTTGATTGCAATTTATTTCATCTCTGGAATTCATAACTACCTTTACTGAAACTCAAAGAGGTACTGTATTATCTTTTATATGTCCTCTGTCTACAAAAAAATACAGCTTCCTGTACTGAGGATAATGAATGGTAGTTTGTTTTTATTTTATTTTTTTATTTTCATCAAGCATGTATTAGAAAGCATATACAATAGTATAACATGATTATGAATACATGAAATGGATTAGAATAAAAGGCAACATTAGAACAGGGATGGTAGGCACACTGGCGCTTTTATGCACATCTCTTAAACTCCTCTTAGGAATGGAGTGAGTAGACAATCTAAGGTTAAAGTTGGTTTAGGGAAGAAACTACAGAGTCAAGTAATTGTTATATGCTGGTTTTTTGTCAGGTAATTGTTATATGCTGTTTTTATCATTGTTGTTAGCTGCCCCGAGTCTATGGAGAGGGGCGGCATACAAATCCAATAAATAAATAAATAATGTATTCCAGACATTGACAATTTTGTTACTGAAGTCTTTTTTTTGCAATCAAGTTTGGAGCAGTTTACCCCAAGTTTGTATCTCTTGTGTGCTCTTGTTTTTATCTTGTTTTCAGATATTTTCACAGGCAATTTATGGTAAGATAAATAATAATAAATTATAAAATTTCCATTTATTTATTTGACATATCCTGTCCTATGCGTATTAAAGGTTTAGTATGAAAAGAAGTGTAAAATTACTAATCCAAATAAAAATACTTTGGATTAAAAAGTAAAAGAAAATGGGCGGCCGAATGCTGCTACTGAAGTATGATGAAATCCTCACCCTTTACTTTAGATAATCATTGAGCTCTTTCTTGTCTCGAAAAACAAGTTTGTGACTGGCTAGATTTGTACTTTTTAAAATGGTCTTAGAAAACAAAAAGTGCTCCTTTAATTTGTGTTTGTATACTGCTGAGCTGTTTCATCTATGGCTTGCTCTTGCTGAATTGAAAACAGATTGAATATTCTGTAGCCACTTTGCTTTTTGTGGCAGCGTAACTTTGGAAAGCTATGCTTTGAAGGAAAGATCTGGCACAGCATACTGAACACCTATTGTAATACTATGATAGAGCAATGCTTTGCCATCTCAACCCACTTCTGGCAAGACCCAGTTTCTCACAATCCTTGCTTTGTGTTGCTTCTGTGCTGGAATGATGGATATGAGAGACTGCTTGCTGGCTGTGGATCCCAAGTCAGTTAACCCTTCTGGAGCTATTGCTGTTCTTGCAAAACTGCCTTAAAATTTGTGCAGCTCCCCTAAGAATCCTCTTTTTCAGAGTGGCAGGGTGCCAGACTTTGCTTTTGTAGTTTTTGTTTGTGAAATTTGGATTTGGCCAGTGACCCAGTAGGCGGAGAGAGAATGAGAACGAAATTTCCTGGGATTGTAATGACTACTTCTGTGTCTTTGAATATAGGAAATATCAAACCTTACTGCAATTCTTCTATCATTGCAAGTGCATCATTGTTATAAGGGAGCAGGGAAGTATTCTATTTTTCTGTGTGTTCTGCAAGTGTTTAAGGTTCCTTGTGTGCTTTAAACACTTGCAAATCCCAGTGTAAGACATTATCATCGTGTAGGAACAAGAAAACATGCCTACGTTGTAACTGTGTTTGTTTTGTATGATAGCATTCCCCCTGAAGTCCTCATAGCCCTGACCCTCCTCTGAAGTGAATATTTTATTGTATTGAATATTATATTTTGATTGTTAATTATGACTGCTGATTATGTGTATTCTGTCCCAATGCAATGTATTGATTGCTGGTATTTGGATCTTAATTCTATTATTGTTTTTGGTTTTTCATATTTATTTTATTCTTTTTTATTCTCTTATTTTAACCCTAATGCATAGAGTTACTTTGAAGAAGTCCTGAACAGACTAGCATGCACTGCCTAACAGTATTTTCTCATGCATAACAATGTACAGTGATACCTTGTCTTACAAACTTAATTGGTTCCGGGACGAGGTTCTTAAGGTGAAAAGTTTGTAAGACGAAACATCGCAAAAACACCGAAGTCCTCGAAACCCCACCTCCGGACATCTGTGTTTTTGCAATGCTGCAATTTCACTGAGGCTCCCCTCGATGGGAAACTCCACCTCCGGACTTCCGTTGCCAGCGAAGCGCCCATTTTTGTGCTGTTGGGATTCCCCTGCATCATCACAAAAACACAGAAGTCCGGAGGCGGTGTTTCCCATGGAGGGGAGCCTCAGGGGAATCCCAGCAGCGCAAAAACGGGTGCTTCGCTGGCAATGGAAGTCTGGAGGCGGGGCATCGCAGCAGCGGCGGTGGGTTTGTAAGGTGAAAATAGTTTGTAAGAAGAGGCAAAAAAATCTTAAACCCCGGGGTTGTATCTCAAAAAGTTTGTATGATGAGGTATCACTGTACTGTATTTGTTATCTGCTCTAGGATCCTTTCCATTGGGGATTGCTGAGGTTGCACAATTAGGAATAGATTAGGATTTTATGTCTTTTAGGACCACTATGGACATATCTATTTATTTATTTATTTATTTATTTTGTCCAATGCACAATGCATATTGAAGAGGATAGACATGAGTTATTATATATAAAGAAAGGATATAAAAGTCCAATACACAATGAGGGTTTTAGTAGGTATATATCAATATACACATAGTAAAATACATGATGAAGGTTATAGAGGAGATACTCATAGTAAAATATATCTAAGAAATAGTAGAAAAGAAGATATAGTAATAGAACATATCAATGAAAGAATAGAAGAAGAGATATAGGAATAGAGGAAAGGTTTATAGGGGATATAGGAGAGCAATAGGACAGGGGACGGAAGGCACTCTAGTGCACTTGTACTCGCCCCTTACTGACCTCTTAGGAATCTGGATAGGTCAACCGTAGATAATCTAAGGGTAAAGTGTTGGGGGTTTGGGGATGACACCACGGACATCTTAACTATACTTGCTTCTATGCATCCAGTAAGACATATGCTGGATTTTGTATTCTATTCAGTGTAGTTAGGACCTGAATTTTGAAAAATTTCTTGTTGATTCCATTATTATAGACAATCACTCCCTGGTCAAGTTTACATTTCAGGTAACAAACCTCTTCAGGATGAAGACACTGTTAAAATGTTTTGAACCATGCTGATTTGTGGAAGAAAGAGAAAGATAGTTCAAGTGATTGACAGTATTGCTTTCAAGTGACATTTTCTCTCCCACTAAGCAGAATAAACCATTTGATTTACTAGGTACCTGAGAGTGTTGAAATGGATCGTCTGATTGACGAATTATTCAGACAGATCAAACTGAATGTAGATTTTATCTCCGATACAACTGTCATTGGCCCAGGAAATCTATACAATTGTAGTCCAGTTTCAATTATTCCATTTCTGGAAAAGGTAACTGAAAAAGAAATAGTCATTTTATAGTTCCAAATACAACTGAGACACACAGATTATCTGGATTTAGCCAGGGTATTATATTGAAATTGTTCTGGTTATTTGGTGAATAGCCTGTGCTAGAAACTGGTTTGGAAAATTGTTTTGTTTTTTGTGGCTGTTCTTTCTTATAAGCAATCCATACTCTTGCACATTGCCTCTGTATGACAGTGGGCTGGATAAGGGAGAGCAAATAGCACACCATTTGTAAATAAAAATCAGATTTTGGAGTTTGAGGTTCAGCCAGTTGTGGATGAAGTTGTACTTTCCTCGAAAGAAAAGGTATTCAGTCTCGGAGTGCTCCTTGGTTTTCAGTTGTGACTGGAATTATAAGTAGAGAAAAGTGTCTCTAAGTTGCATTTGGGACAACTAGGCTGCTTACTGGTAGCAATAATTGTTTAAAGGATCACCTCTTCCACTACAAAAATTCAGTCATCTTTAATGTAGGATCTGCATTGATTACCACCTGCTGATTGGGCACAATTTTTGTAGTGGAGCATTGAATTTAAAAACCTTAAATGACTTAAGGCTGTTAAAGGATAATTGTTTAAAGGATCCTCTCTTCCATTATGAATACACCCAGGTTTTAAGTTCTGCAGAGGAAGCTTTTTTGAAAATGTTTCTGCTGTCGAAAGACCTGTCATTATAACAAGCCAAAGAAAACCTCCTTTGGCTTTGCTGCCTTTGTGCTCCTGTGTTGCATTTGGATGCTGCTCTCTTAGTATTTAGAAAATCTGTTTTTAAAAGAGCTGCATGTCTTTTGCCAGATGTTTAATTGATTTTAGTGTCATCTTTGGGGGTTATTTTAGATTGTTTTTCTTCTATTTACATTAAGATATATTAGTTGTTTTACAAATAAATCAACATTTTAATGAATTTCCTATTAGCCAAAATTAGAGCTCTCTAAAAAGTAGTTAATTGTGGGGGGTTTTCTATCCTAAAATATATTTCAGTAGCAAACATCTGAAAGAATTCGTCTAAGAATAATACCTGATTTTATGACTCCTAGAATGTTTGCCCTGACTGTCTCATTTGTGCATACAGTATTATCTGTTTCTTAATTGTTCCCTGATCCACTTAGCTTTCTTATTTCTTGTGAAATCAGCCCTTCTTATCTACAAAACTGGTTTTTCTCTTTGTAGTTTTCCCCCCCTTCAGTTACAGGAAGTGGTGGGGGGGTGTAGCCAAAGGGACATTCAGACTAAAAAGGAACAATAAAAATGTAGTAATAATGATTCATCTTATTTTGGCTGCCAGTGGCAAGGAATTTTAAGCATGTGAAGTGCTTTTGTGTTGCTAAACTTTATATCATCCAATTTTAGATTTAAGTTTATCTAGAAACCCACAAGCTAATCTATGTGCATGTGCTAATTATGTTGTAGGCCAAGGATTCTTTGTTAACATTTTAAATCAAGAAGTCAAAATTCTTTCAATAATAAGAAACATTGTTTTCAATGTTCTCAAATAGAGAGAAAGCACTTTAAAATAAAAGGATATTTTTAAAAAAGAAATCCAACAAAATACTAGTATGGTGCGTCTTTCAAAAATAAATGCCTCTTTTTTTAAAAAAATGATATTTTTATATGGTTAGTTTCTATCTCTGCTTTTACATATGTCTGTCCAATGATAATAATTAATCCAGGCTTTCATGGAGTTGACATGCCAATAAAATTGCTTATTATTGTATACAAACTTCTACATGAACAGATAAAGGTACAGAGTTGAGTTTCTTTTTAGAGCTTGGAAGTACCTGAACCACTCTTTTGTTCTACAGTGGCTCTCAGTGCAGGGCTACCTTGTTATGTGGCTTTCTTACTTGGTATAATTTTGGGATCCTTTTAAAGCCACCTTCTTGTCCAAGTTTCTGCCAACAGTCACATCAGAACTGAGTGGTTTTTTTTCACTTCCTGTCAATCTTTTTCTGACTCAGTTAAAATTTGGATGACACTGAGTGATACTATATTGAGGACTAAGATATGAATAGGATTTAATTATACCAAGGAAAACATTTGTAACTTTATGTATGAATGTCAGGCTGTGCTGCATTTTTAAATCCCAGGTGATGTGTTTAATTATGCAGATCATTTTTCAAATGTCATATTTTTAAGGACGTTTTCCCCTTTTCATTCAAACATGTTCGATTCTTTGACACTGGCTGGACAAGTCCCTGTATTTTTCTTGGCAAACATATTCAGAAGTCCTCCTTCTTAGGACTGAAAGAAAGTGGCTAGCTCTAAATCATCTCCTGGATTTGTGCCCATGGTAGATAAAAGTAATAAAGTTGGGATTAAAAAAATCTAAAAAAGAAAAAATCCCAACCTTTCTGCATAGAAAGCAAACAAATGACAAAACTGAGTTACTATACGGAGTAATTTGCTTCAAGTCTGATCCTGCTAAGGTACAACCATGAAGTGGGAGAGATAGATAAAACACAGGAATTGTTGGCTGAACAATGCACACAATTGGCCCCGATTAGAGAGTGGTATTTGGACTGATTTTGACAGAATATTTGGGATTTATGCTGGTTAGTTTGTGCTTGTGTTGTGTCTTGTGTGCACTTCACCTTGTCAGCCAGGCAGCCTAACAGTGGCCTTTTGATGTATATTTTTTCTGTTTAGGTATGACTCTGGAAAGGATGGATACATTGACCTTATGGAATTGAAGCTGATGATGGAGAAACTTGGTGCACCTCAGACACATTTGGGTCTGAAAAATATGATCAAAGAAGTCGACGAAGACTTCGATGGCAAGCTCAGTTTCCGTGAGGTACGTGCTAGTAAGAAATATATGCAATGCAATAAGAATGTGGAACTTAGCTGTTACTTCTGCTTTTCAGCTTTTAGAAAAAAAAATAGAGAATGTGCAGTACATTAAGAATAAGATTTCAGTACCCTATTTAGAATAACACAAGAGGATATTAAAAGACATAAATTCCCAAAGGAATTATAAAGAATTAGAATTTTCTATTTATACATCTCCTCTATCCAGCCCAAACTTTAAACTATGGAAGTCTTATGCTTTAAAGATGCTGAAATCCAAACTCTGCAATATTATTTGACTTGTATAGCATGTTAAGTAATGCTTACTTGGTAGTAATCTACTTATTTATTAGCTTTATATTCTGCCTTTATTTTGTGAGATTCATGCATTATAAATGCATAGTGCTCGTATTCTTATTTTCCTTACAATTAGAACCACGTGAGTTAGATTGAGCTGAAAAAAAGTGATCCAAAGCAACCCACTGGCTTCCATGCCCAAGGGAGGATTAAAATGTACTTTAAGTGGGGAGAGTACCGGTTGCACTGAGCCATGCATGAAACAATAGACTATAAAATGCAATGGAACCAGTTTGGTGCAGGAGTTAAGGCATCATGCTAGAAAGCAGAACATTGTGAATTCTACTTCTACTTTAGACATGAAAGGTGACTGGGTCACTCTGTCTGCCCTTTCCACCTCAAAGGGTTGTTGTGGGAGAAACGGGAGGAAGAATGAATATTAGATATGTTTACCACCTTGAGTTATTTATACAAATAATAACAGTGGAATATAAATACAATATTGGTTTTGTTCTTACTAAACAGTAAGATATGTTCCAGTTTGCTTGGTTTTGACTCAGTATATTGGGTAAGAACTATAATTGGACTGTAGGGAACATGCTATGGATTTATAAGCCTCCTGTTCTCCTCCTCTTCCTCTTTCCCCTTGTATGCTCCAATCACTCAGGCACATTCTGTATTGAACACAATAGGGATTACAGTACTGTAAAACCCAGCTTTGCCACCAGGCATGGGGGAATTGAGATATCTCCCCCGGGCCTATACAATTTATGTATGGTATGTTTGTTTGTATGTATGTCTGATTAATAATGGGGTTTTTTAAATGTTTTTAAATTATTAGATTTGTTATGAATTGTTCTATTGCTGTTGTGAGCCGCCCCGAGTCTACGGAGAGGGGCAGCATACAAATCTAATAAATAAATAAAATATCCAAAACAGAATCAGAAGACAATCCAAATAATGTTTTCTGAACCATATTTGGCACTTACATAATATTTTATCCATATCGGAGCCATTCATTTGTTGAAATTAAGAACTAAGAGATGAATTGTATATATGTACATAGTCAAGGAAGGGTTAACTTGGAAGAAATGTTCAGAAACATCTTGTAAGCAAAAAAAGACAAAAGCGTTACTTAAGTCTTTGGAACAGAAATAATATTAAGGGGGAAAAAATCAGGTTAGCCCCTGCATGACTCAGTAGAATGCAACAGGAAAGGAAGGAAAAAGTACAATCACACTTGTGAAATTTTGTTATTTTAGCCTACATTGAAGTATCATTCTCATCCTTCTGTGAAGTTGCATTTTGGATTGATCTACATTTAGGAGAACAGGAAGAACCTCTTGCCCTACAAAAATAGGCAATATTCACTTGCTGGGCACTACCCAAAAACATCCCAATAACGTTCTTCAGCTTCAAATATTATGGCATGGTACACAGTGGATAGTCCTGCACAAAACAAGTGCCTCTTTCAGTCAGATATTGTACATGCATTGTGAAAGCCATTCTTTATGGAACAAAAGTTTAAGAGAATCACCCACTTTAAGCAATGCATGCTATGTTTTTTGTACTGTATGTGGGAACAAAAGAACTTCACTCAAAATTTATTTTATTTATTTATTTATTATTTAGATTTGTATGCCGCCCCTCTCCGCAGACTCGGGGCGGCTCACAACAAAGTGAAAACAATTTACAACAAATCTAAATTACTGTCTAAAATTTTTTTAAAACCCCATTTTCTAAACACACATACATACAAACATACCATTCATAAATTGTATATGCCCGGGGGAGATGTCTCAGTTCCCCCATGCCTGACGACAAAGGTGGGTCTTAAGGAGCTTACGAAAGGCAAGGAGAGTAGGGGCAGTTCTAATCTCCGGGGGGAGTTGGTTCCAGAGGGCCGGGGCCGCCACAGAGAAGGCTCTTCCCCTGGGGCCCGCCAACCAACATTGTTTAGTTGACGGGACCCGGAGAAGGCCCACTCTGTGGGACCTAATCGGTTGCTGGGATTCGTGCAGCAGCAGGCGGTCTCGGAGATATTCTGGTCCAGTGCCATAAAGGGCTTTATAGGTCATAACCAACACTTTGAATTGTGACCGGAAGTTGATCGGCAACCAATGCAGACTGCGTAGGCATATATTAAAATCCCTCTGGAGGCATATATTAAAAATTAGCAACAAGCTGATATTAGTGAAATTGCATAGACATGCACCTACGATAATGATTTTAATTGTTCAATATTTGTAATGTTAAACTGACTCCCAAATTAATAGTCAGATGTCCATAAGAGACTGCTTGACGCATCCCAGAGAGTCAAGGAGTCTGGCAATATGCTATGAGGTATACATTTTTGTTATATAATTAAGAAGCGTTTTGTGAAAATGACCAAACTTTGTGAAGATGCCCAAAGCATTAGTTCTTATGAATATCCCTGAATATAAATATCCCTGGATCTCCCTGAATATAAAAAGCCAGAGATATACACTGCTCAAAAAAATAAAGGGAACACTTACAACACAATATAACTCCAAGTAAATCAAACTTCTGTGAAATCAAACTGTCCACTTAGGAAGCAACATTGATTAACAATCAATTTCACCATGCTGTTGCGCACATTCAGCTTTGTACAGAACAAAAAGTATTCAATGAGAATATTTCATTCAGATCTAGGATGTGTTCTTTGAGTGTTCCCTTTATTTTTTTGAGCAGTATATATATTTATTATTTATTTATTTATTGGATTTGTATGCCGCCCCTCTCCGTAGACTCGGGGCAGCTAACAACAGTAATAAAAACAGCATAAACAATCCAATATTAAAACAGTTAAAAACCCTTATTATAAAACCAAACATACATACAGACATACCATGCATAAAATTGTGAAGGCCTAGGGGGAAAGAGTATCTCAGTCCCCCCATGCCTGGCGGCAGAGGTGGGTTTTAAGAAGCTTACGAAAGGCAAGGAGGGTGGGGGCAATTCTAATCTCTGGGGGGAGTTAGTTCCAGAGGGCCGGAGCCGCCACAGAGAAGGCTCTCCCCCTGGGTCCCGCCAAGCGACATTTTTTAGTTGACGGGACCTGGAGAAGACCCATTCTGTGGGACCTAACTGGTCGCTGGGATTCGTGCAGCATAAGGCGGTCCCTGAGATAATCTGGTCCGGTGCCATGAAGGGCTTTATAGGTCATAACCAACACTTTGAATTGTGACCGGAAACTGATGTAGAAATTATTTGATTTTGTCTAGTTGCAAATAGTATACTCAGGTAATTCGCTAAATGGATATGTAGCCTGTTGTACTGAATGAATTGTAATCTGGAAGGAACAGTTTGGGGCAAGGGCAGATTGATATCAACAGGTTCCTTCACTCTAGGACTAGATCTTAAATATGAGGAGGCCCATCGTTTCCCTCTCAATTGGGAAGAATCTTATTTGTTATCAGATTTTGCAGAGAACATTTTCAAAGTGCTGTTTTGGAGTGCCCTTTCTCAACTTTAATAGGTAACATGGAAATAAGTATTTATTTATTTTATTTATTTATTTATTTTGTCCAATACACAATGAGGGTTTTAGTGGGTATATATCCATATACACATAGTAAAATACATGATGAAGGTTATAGAGGAGATACTCATAGTAAAATATATCTAAGAAAAAGCAGAAAAGAAGATATAGTAATAGAACATATCAATGAAAAAATAGAAGAAGAGATATAGGAATAGAAGAAAGGTATAGGAGATATAGAAGAGCAATAGGACAGGGGACGGAAGGCACTCTAGTGCACTTGTACTCGCCCCTTACTGACCTCTTAGGGATCTGGATCGGTCAACCGTAGATAATCTAATGGTAATTACTTGTTTTGTACCGATACCAGAGAACAGAACAACAGAGTTGGAAGGGACCTGCTTGGAGTCTTCTAGTCCAACCCCCTGCCTAAGCAGGAAACCCTACACCTCTACAGACAAATGGTTATCCAACATCTTCTTTAAAACTTTCAGTGTTGGAGCATTCACAACTTCTGAAGGCACGTTGTTCCGTTGATTAATTGTTCTAACTGTCAGGAAATTTCTCCTTAGTTCTGAGTTGCTTCTCTCCTTGATTAGTTTCCACCCATTGCTTCTTGTTCTACCCTCAGGTGCTTTGGAGAATAGTTTGACTCCCTCTTCTTTGTGGCAACCCCTGAGATATTGGAACACTGCTATCGTGTCTCCCCTGGTCCTTCTTTTCATTAAACTAGACATACCCAGTTCCTGCAACAGTTTTTTATATTTTGTAGCCTCCAGTCCTCTAATCATCTTCGTTGCTCCTCTCTGCACTCTTTCTAGAGTTTCAACATCTTTTTTACATCGTAGTGACCAAAACTGGATGCAGTATTCCAAGTGTGGCCATAAATATGCTTAATATTTATAATAATTCTGCATGGAACTGTTTTTGAACTATTGGCATGACGCTATTGAATAACTTTCTAGATTTAAAAAAGTTTCACTTGATTTTAGTTTGTTTCTGGGAATATTTCCCATAATCAATAAAACCCTGAATGGTTTAAGAGTAGAATATCCAAATTCTTCTAGGAAATTCTCTTCAGAAATATCAGAAATGTTCTCTGGCTGATCAGACTCTTCACAAGAGGAGGCAGGTTTAAATCTTGTGATTTAAAGACATAGCGAGAATGATCTTGAACACGGGTGTCAACCTCGATCGCATCACGTGATGTATTGCGACAATTTTTGTCTTTGTGGAGCTAGCGTGGATGTGGCCTGCATGTGACGCCTCCATCCTGTGGGCCGTCAGTTTGACGGCCTTATCTTGAGGCACAGGAGGAAGAACTACTATCCGGATGATAGTCAAATGAAAGGAGATACTGTAAAAGAAAAGTGGGAGGCGGAACACATTCATACTTGAAAGATTCTGTTACTGTAACTTTATAATAAAAGGAATACTAATCCACATAAATAGCATTCCTAATTGATCTACCTTGAAGGACCAAGGAAATTCCTACCACTCTGGTATACCCACCTCTGTCGTCAGGCATGGGGAAATTGATTCCCCTGGGCCGTTTCCGTTTTATGTATGGTTTGTATGAGATGTATGATTGTTTTTTATATTAAACTGTTTTAATTGTTGGATTTGTACTGTTTTTGCTGTTTTGAGCTGCCCCGAGTCTTCGGAGAGGGGCGGCATACAAATCTAATTAATAATAATAATAATAATAATAATAATAATAATAATAATAATAATAATAATCCCATCTGTCAATTGCAAAAGGCCGCTTTACTTGATCGGCAAACATAATTCGCCGCTACATCACGCAGTCTTAGGTGCTTGAAATACGAAATCCAGCATAGTGATCTCGTTTGCTGTGTTGTATTGACATAATAATAATAATAATAATAATAATAATAATAATAATAATAATGCCTCTGCCGCCAGGCATGGGGGAATTGAGATACTCTTTCCCCCTAGGCCTTTACAATTTTGTGCATGGTATGTCTGTACGTATGTTTGGTTTTTATAATAATGGGTTTTTAACTGTTTTTAATATTGGATTATTATTATATGCTGTTTTATTATTGCTGTTAGTTGCCCCGAGTCTCCAGAGAGGGGTGGCATACAAATCAAATAAATAAATAAATAAATAAATAAATAAACAAACAAACAAACAAACAAACAAACAAACAATAATAATAATAATAATAATAATAATAATAATAATAATAATAGCTGTAGCATAGATGTTATGCAGCATGGGAATGGTATAATAAAAAGATAGATCATTTTTTGAAACAGGGCTACAATATTAGAGCTAATGTGGAGCAAATAAAAAGATTAGTCAATTGGATTGTCAACTAACCTGAATATTTATTTCTCATCTTTTGCTTTAATTCATAAATGACTATTTTGAGATGTACTGTAATAGTCAAAGTTATTGAAAGTTTCAACTTTATGTTCATGTGTTACTGTAAATAATAAAAAGAACTCTTAAAGCTTTTCAGTGTAGTTCATCAAAAGCATTATTCAGTTGATCTTGAGTAAGTAATAAAACTGGAATGGCAATATTACACATTAATAGTACCTTATTGCTGATCCCTGTCCTTCTTTCTTTCCTATGGTAGAATCCTAATTTTGGATATGAAGAGCAGGTTAGGTAAAGTCTTTGCTCTCCTCCTCTTTATAATTGTCATGAGCCTTGGGGAGGACATTTGTTAATAGGGGTGCAATTTTGAAAGAACACTAAGCACACATGGAAGGGTAGACAAGGCTTGCTAAGCGAAAAACGCCAGTTTAGCATCAGAACACTTAAGGGAAATTTAGGAGTATGTCAGATGTGGGTTAAAGATGAGATGAAAGCAGCAAGCGCTTTATATTTCACCAGCATTAAATGTGTGCTACTAGGGAAAAGGCATGGAAATTCCCTGAGTTGTTTTGTTGTGTTCTATGTTTTGCAATGGTAATTTATTCCAATCTATTTTTACATCTAGTATTTAATATAGTTAATTTTTCCTTCTTCCAATTATCACTCTATCAATGTGTAACTAATTGCCACATGCCATTCCAGATCAGCTCTCAAAGTAAATAACATGCATACAAAAGAACAAACTTGCAACAAGTAATTTATTTCATCAGGAATCAAGACTACATATCCATGGTTTTTCCTTGTTGCTAGTCTCCTGTTCTATGTTTCATCTAAACATCTATTTTTTTGCTGTGAAATATTTGATTTGGTCTTTGGGCTTTCCCTTTTTTCCCCTAAAGAGATTGTCACTACCCCTAGGCCTACCAGATCTGGGCTATAGACACTAGATTTTGCAAAGCATTTTACTACCACCTGGTGGTCATCCTTAATTTTGCAGTGCAGAATTTGTAACATTACAGTAGTCCCTCACCTATCGCTGGTGTTACGTTCCAGACCCGGCCGCGATAGGTGAAATCCGCGATGGGGAATTTATCGACTGATAGTACTTATTTAAGTATTTATATTGTAATTGTTTGGTAAGTTTTCATTGTTTTAAGTGTTTATAAACCCTTCCCACACAGTATTTATTTTAGATACAGTATTTAAATACAGTATTTACAATTTTAGATATATATATATTTTTGAAAAACCTGCCGATCGAGTTTGGCGGGCAGTTTAAATCTGCCGATCGACTTCCTCAGAAACCCGCGATGAAGTGAAGCCGCAGTAGGTGAAGCGCGGTATAGCGAGGGACTACTGTACTAGCAGAGTAAAATGGAATCTGCATTTGTAACCTAGTAATATATAGACTTACAAATGCAATTTTTTTAAGATTCTTTCAAGAGGAATTTATTCATGGCAGAGGTTTCTGGAATGACAGTTGTTCTCTTGAGAATTCTAAAGGGTATCTTATTCTATTCCTACAACTTCTCTTCTTTCTTAGATATATTTTACTATGAGTACTGTATATCCTCTATAACCATCATGTATTTTACTATGTGTATACCCACTAAAACCCTCATTGTGTATTGGACAAAATCAATCAATAAAAATATATAAATATATAAATAAATAAATAAATAAATAAATAGTCTCTTTAAACACTAGAATATGATGTGTCTTCATTTGAAGCTTTGCTACAGATATGTTGTTTCTTTATTTTATGAATAGAGATTATGAATAGAGATTTTATTTGGTAATAATAATAATAAAATAATAATAATAATATAATAATAATAATAATAATAATAATAATAATTTATTAGATTTGTATGCTGCCCCTCTCCGAGGTACCTGAACATATACAGATGGTACGAATTATATCCGTAAATACTGGTATAATATTGTGAAGAATCTCTAAAAAGTCGTCACTGTGAACATGGTGAAATTACCAGCTACTTATCTAGAGAGAACTTTTTATATTGCTGTGCATAGAGATGATCTGGATTTGGCAGCTCCCACCTGACCTCTTCCAGCTGTTTAGATGAGTCATTCCCATGTGCCGTTCTTTTTTGCTCTGTCAACGGGTATTACAATGTGTTTCTCAATTCTTGTGGCCAAGTGGGGGAAATCTGCCCAATAATTCTGAGAACTATAATCCCCCTACAAACAGCTATGCCTGTGTACATACTGTTCTGGTTTCTGGTAGAACTTTAGCTATTACAAATAACTCTTACTAAATGCAGTATTTCATAAACAAAGAAACTCCATCTTTATTTCTCTTCCCTTCCGTATTCAAAATACAGTTCATACTAGCACATTCCTCTTCCTCCCGTTATCTTTCCTAATTGCATTCCTCATACATTCCTCCCAGCCTTCTCCGTTTAACACGATTTATGTACTCACAGCATGATTCAAAAACAGCAGAAATGACTGTAAAATAACACAGAATGCCTTTGCTTGCTTGGGAGCTGAACGGAAACCTTTCATTTTCGCCCTGCAACATTGAAACTCCACCCTTCTCCCCCACTGACCCCCTGATGTACCAAATACATCACTACAGTATTTAACCCATTCCTCCCCTTAATATCTTCTTCCAAACACCTGTTCTTTACGTTTTTGGACCCTTCTGAATTTAGGATTGACCCAGCGAACGTCTGATTCCTCCTCGCTAGATTCTGGACTCATAGCTACATCCTGTGGCCGGCCTCCCACCTGTTCTACTACCTGTAACCCCGGGCCCACCACTAATTCATAAACACTATCTGTATCAGAGTTCTGAATTTCTTTATCATCCTCCAACTGACCAGGAGTATGTACAACACATACTGGGCTACATTTGTATTCCGTGAACTAGAGTGTCATTGAATTTGAAGAGCTTCTTGTTAATAATAAATACCGTATTTTCCGGCGTATAAGACGACTGGGCGTATAAGACGACCCCCTAACTTTTCCAGTTAAAATATAGAATTTGAGATATACAGTACTCGCCGTATAAGACTACCCCTCTTCTGTACATCATAGACCTGACTGAGTCTAGGTCTATGATGTACTTGCATTGAGAAAAAAATCATTTCTGAACATGATAACACAATATTTTAATTACTAATGATGAAGATCTTATTGTTAAAATTATGAATGAATTATTTAGAGAGAGAGAGCCAAGTGGGAACACTCTTCTGTCTATCTCTCCATATGTCTCTGTCTATCTGTCTTGTCTGCCTCTCATATTTCTCCTCACCACAATTAAGTTTATTATTATAACTCATCATAATTTGTCAACACAAAAAGGTGAACCTGGCTATTTTTCTTTCTCCTACCATCTATTCTGCAGGTATCTTTCAGTCTAACATGCAGCATGCTGACACCTATGTGAGAATCTATTATGGAATGAGAATCTGTATGTGATATCATGATATGGCAATCCAAACAGCCCATCCATTTTTTCCTCTTTCCGCACTTTCTGTCTTTATCCTCTTGCAATGTCACTTAAACAGATTTTAACTTGTCGGGTTTAATTAGTGACCCTGCCAATTTTCAGTACTGTGCAGTGTGCTATGATACAGAGCAGGGTGAATAATATGACCTCAGCTTTTAAAGTTATTTTAAAATGTTGCCTAAGAAATATGGAAAGATGATTCTTTTTGGAGGAAAAGTACATTTTCAATGGTTAAACATAAGAACAAATACAAACAGGCAGAAATAAATGCATCCAGTTTAACATTCAATTTTGCAACCACTAATAATGTTGGTCAAGTAGGTACAAAAATACCTGGGGAAATTATCAAAGTCTGGGAAATGGGTCCCTTGTCAGTTAAAAGGAGTGCTGATTTACCACCTGCTAGAGCAGTGATTTCCAACCTTTTTTGAGCCGCAGCACATTTTTTACATTTACAAAATCCTGGGGCACATCACCAACCAAAATTACACAAATCTAATAAATAAATACATACATACATACATACATACATACATACATACATACACACACACACACACACACACACACACACACACACACACACACATAAATAACCCCCTCATATATACAATCCCATGTAACATCCCCTTATAAATACAGTCAATCATCAATCATCCCTCCTCAAATTTATACCACTGTCTCATTTCTGGGTTCTTCTCCTGTCTTTCCCCCTTTTCTCTCTCATGTTTCTCATTTCTCTCTCTTCCTCCCTTTTTCCCTCATTCCTTCTCCCTCTCACTTCTCCTCTTTTTCCATCCCTGTCTCTCCCCCCCCCTTACGTGTGTGTGTGTGTGTGTGTATACACACTCGAACCATTTCCAAAACCAGTTGAGGGCTGGGGTTTTTTTCTCTTTTATTCTTTTCAAACACAGGTGTGGGCTGGGGGGGTGTTTCTTATTATTTGGGTGCTTTTTACCATATGCTTCAAGAATCACCTCTCTCCCTCTCTCTTGTTCTCTCTTATTTTCTTTCTGAGGCTCCTCCCACAACGGTGGCTACAGTGGCGCTGGCGATCCGGCCGCTAGCCGCTCCGAGCGCTGTGGGAACGCCCACCCCTCTCACAGTCCGGTCCCGAGCTGACAGTAAAGGGGCTGCTTCCCATCCTCCTTCTCAGAAGGTTTCCTTCTGAGCAAGCTGGCAGGAGGATGGGAAGCAGCCCCCACACCGCTCGGAGCAGCTAGCGGCCGCATCGCCAGTGCCGTTGCAGCCACCGCTAATGTAAAGGGGCTGCTTCCCGGCGGCAGGAACGCCTCGCCTCCGCTACTCCCGCCGCCGCCTTTGCTCTCCCCGCCGGGCAAGAGGCAAAGGCGGCGGCGGGAGTAGCAGAGGCAAGGCGGAGAAGAAAGAAGCGGCGGATAGCTGCAGCAAGGGCTCGTTATGCCGGCTACCCCCCGCAGTTCCTGCCGCCGGGAGTGGCGCTCCACCCCAGCAAAGCCGGCGAGGGAGCTCCGGAATCGGTTGGTGCTCGCCCGACGCCTTGTTTTTTTATTTCCCCCTTTGGCAAGGGAGCGCTCGAGGAGACAGCGTCTTGTGGCATCGCCTCCCGTCGGGTTTACGACGAAGGGACGCTCAGCAACTTCTTTTTCCTTTCGGCGCCATAGCCACCCGCAGTCCCCGGAGCCGGCGGGTTGAGGCAAAGGGCTGCGTTTCCCTTCCCTCCCTCCCTCCTGCCCCCGTCCTGAATGGAAGCCTCGCTCCGGGATCTCTGCCGCTTGCAAACTGGGCGGGCGGAGCGGACCCGCGCTCACTTTCGGCTCCGGGGACTGCGGATGGCTATGGCGCCGAAAGGAAAAAGAAGTTGCTGAGCGATGCCGCAAGACGCTGTCTCCTCGAGCGCTCCCTTGCCTCCCGAACTCCCGCCTGTGAAGAGAAACCAAAAGGGGAAATAAAAAAACAAGGCGTCGGGCGAGCACCAACCGATTCCGGAGCTCCCTCGCCGGCTTCATCAACGCGCTGCTGTTGCTGCTGTTGCTGCTGTCGCTGCCGCCTGAGGCGGCGGCACTCGAATCTGGCGTGGTGGAAAATCTTTGCCTGCCTCCAGATTTTCCACCACGCCAGATTCGAGTGCCGCCGCCTCAGGCGGCAGCGACAGCAGCAACAGCAGCGCTTTTTCCTTTCGGCGCCATAGCCACCCGCAGTCCCCGGAGCCGAAAGTGAGCGCGGGTCCGCTCCCCCCCCAATCCCGCTCCCGGCCTCCTCCCGCCCGCGGCTGTGGAATGGGCGCAGTATCCGGCCTATAAGACGACCCCCCACTTTGGAAAAGATTTTCAGGGGTTAAAAAGTCGTCTTATACACCGGAAAATATGGTATACAGTATAAGGAAGCTTTCTTGTGAAGGTGTTATATGAAGGTGTTAATGTTGATTTATGCCAGGTCTTCTACCCCTGAGGCACCCTATGCTCCATTTCCTGCTCCTCAGGGTCCCTCCAGGCCTTGTGTCTGCTTCCCTTCCCAGCAAGCTCCACACCCTTCTCTTTCTTTCTTTCTTTCTTTCTTTCTTTCTTTCTTTCTTTCTTTCTTTCTTTCTTTCTTTCTTTCTTTCTTTCTTTCTTTCTTTCTTTCTTTCCTTCCTTCCTTCCTTCCTTCCTTCCTTCCTTCCCTCCTTCTACATACATACATACATACATACATACAGACATACTTGTTTATTTGTTTGTTTTCTAGGCCGCCCTTCTCCTAAGACTCAGGGTGGCTTACAACACATTGATACGTAACAATGCAAGAAATTAAAATTAAATAAAACAACACTATCAAACATCCATATAAAAAACCTCCTTAACTTAAACATATCACAGACAGCCCACGTCATGCAACTCTGTCATATCTCCAACAGTCAGTCAATACTGGCACAAAGTAACCAAGTTCAGCAGCCCCACGCCTGCCAGCATAGATGTGTTTTTAAGCTCTTCCGGAAGGGCGGGAGAGTGGGAATAATACAGATCTCTGGGGGGAGTTGATTCCAGAAGGCAGGGGCAACCACAGAGAAGGCTCTTCCCCAGGGCCTGCCAGCCGGCATTGTTTGGCTGATGGGACCTGGAGAAGGCTGACCCTGTGGGCCCTAACCGGTCAATGGGATACATGAGGCAAAAGACGGTCCCATAGGTAATCAGGTCGTAAGCCATGTAGGGCTTTAAAGGTCAACGCCAACACGTCCGGAGACTAGTTGGCAAACAATGCACTCGCGGAGTGATGGCGAAACATGGGCATATCTGGGAAGGCCCTTGACAGCTTGCGCAGCTGCGTTTGGGACCAATTGCAGTCTCCAAACGTTCTTCAGAGGTAGAGGTCCCATGTCACTAATTATGCATTTACGTTTCAAAGATCTCTGGAGCTTGGGTTAAGGAAAGAGTGCAGGCTGCTTCGTTCCTGGGCCATGTAGTGAGATCTTGAAAGTAACCGCCATTTTCAGAGCAGCCAGAATTCAATGAGGCTATACTAAGAATGGTGGCCACTTCTGGAAATGCATCACATGACCCAGGAACAGAGTGTCCTGCCCCCCTTCCCTAATCCATGCAGGGATTCTATATAGGGTCACCCCCCATCTCTTTGAAAGGCAAATGAGGAAGGAGGCTGGGGGCCCAATGGTGAAGCAGGCCCCAAATCTACCGAAACCCAATGAGGGAGGGAGATGGGGGGGACACTATATATCATCCCTGCAATTCAAGGGTGAACGACTTCATGCAGCCTACAACAGCTATATCTTTGGAACTGGGTGTAAGTAGCTTTTGGGGAGTCCACCATAACGTTGAAAGTCACTACGCAAGTCCTTATTGTCAAGGACTTATGTAATATAATCGGGATGCTTTCTCAGTTAAATTCTGTACCATTTTTCAGTTAATGAATTGTTATTGATACAAGATTGGCATCATCGGTAAGATGCTAAACTTTATATTTGTATCAGCTTCCTTGCGTTGAAGTTCTATTTATTCATGAATTAGACCAATGAATTGGAGAAAATGCATCAATTCAGGAATAATGAACATGATTTAGATTAAGGAACTAGCAAAATTGCTTTAATTTGGCCAGCTATGTATTCTGTTCTTCAGCAAAGCGTTTCAGAAGCTGGCCTAAATGTTTAAAATTCCAAGTCAATTCTATAATTAGTTTTATTACAAAAGGCAGTTTCTTGACCTCATTATATCAAGAAATAAATCATATTGTTCTATTTCCATGGGCTTGTCATCGCAGCTCTGGCAGTAAATCAACTCCCTTAGTCAAGAACATCTTTATCATGCTAAGAAGATAAAAATCTGAAACAAGGGTTGAGATGATTCAGTAGCTATATAGTTGTCAGCCATTAACTTCAAAATTCCCTCTCTTCAAACGTCTGTATTGATACCACACCAGAATTCCAGGTGTGTACAATTGCTAGAAATTACCTTCCCAGCTCAGCCACCTTGATCTTAGTAATGATAGTATCCTCAAGGTTGCAAGCATACATTATGTAATACTCCTACATCCTTCTATTTTTCCCACAACAACAACCCTGTGAGGTGGATTGGACTGAAAGTGTTGACCCAAATTCACCCATCTGGGTTTCATGCTTAAGACAGATGTAGTGCCTTAACCACTAGACTATCTGCCAAGTTCCCTTGACTTTGCCTTGATCACATTCCAGCCCATGAACGAAACAGTCGAAAATCATCTTTAGCTGCTCTGATGTAAAATAGTTTTTTGTCCATTAAGCCAGCAGTGATCCATGACAGTATAATGGTGAGTATATTCTGACACACTTTACTTTGGCTCTGGGCAATTTCCTCTGCTCTATTTTTTTTTTAATCCTCCAGAAAGAAACTCCAGTTTTAAAAGACTATAAAACTTACTATTAATACAACCTGTCATCTGATGGATTAGGTGAGTTGTCAGTAAGGCAAGAGGAGGCTGCATTGGGCAGCTCGGACAATCAGCTGCCAGGTTCCGCAGCAGAAACAAGCTTTCCCAGAAGCCTAACTGCCAGAGTTGCATGAAAGGTGGGAGATTGGCTGTTTGATAAGCTTGTTTTGAGGCAGGCTGAGCTCTCTTTAAAAAAATAAAAATAAATCAAACCTACGATCAAAGGAAACCTGCTACCCTGCATATTGTCATTGCGGGGAAGTATCTAGCAAAGCGGTCCCCAACCTTTTGGGCAACAGTGGCTGGTTCCACAGAGAGAGGTTTTTCTGCTGACTGAAGGGGATGTGGTTTCATATGCTGCCTGCATCTCATGGATGGGGCTTTGTTTATTTGTTTGTTTTTTGTTTGTTTATTTGTTTTGTCAAATACATATAGAATAGAATAGAATAGAATTTTTATTGGCCAAGTGTGATTGGACACACAAGGAATTTGTCTTGGTGCATATGCTCTCAGCGTACGTAAAATAAAATATACATTTGTCAAGAATCATGTGGTACAACACTTAATGATTGTCATAGGGGTCAAATAAGCAATGAAGAAGCAATATTAATAAAAATCTTAGGATATACGCAACAAGTTACAGTCATACAGTCAACATGGGAGGAAATGGGTGATAGGAATGATGAGAAAAGCTAGTAGAATAGAAGTGCAGATTTAGTAGAAAGTCTGACAGTGTTGAGGGAATTATTTGTTTAGTAGAGTGATGGTGTTCGGGAAAAAACTGTTAATAGTCATATACATCATACTAGTAAAAAAAATAGAAAGAAACATTAGATATAATGTTTACATTAGATATAATGTAATTGTAATAGATATAATATAATATAATATAACCGAGTCTGCGGAGAGGGGCGGCATACAAATCTAAATAATAAAATAAAATAAAATAAAATAAATAAATAAATAAATAAATAAACAAACATTAGATATAATGTCCAAAGATACTTCACCAGAAGAGCCCTTCACTCCTCTACCCAAAACAGAATTCCCTACGAAGTTAGACTTAAAATCCTGGGTCTTGAAAGCTTAGAAAACATGATCTAACTATTGCCCACAAGATCATATGCTGCAATGCCCTGCCTATCAAAGACTACTTCAGCTTCAACCACATCAACACAAGGGCACACAACAGATTCAAGCTTAATATTAACCGCTCCAAACTTGATTGTAAAACATACGACTTTAGTGATCGAGTTGTTGAAGCGTGGAACTCATTACATAGTATCATCCCCTAACCCCCAACACTTTTCCCTTAGACTATCCACGGTTGACCTCTCCAGATTCCTAAGAGGTCAGTAAAGGGCGTACATAAGCGCATTAGACTGCCTTCCGTCCCCTGTCCTATAGTTTCTCCTATATCTCCTATATCTTCTCTACTATATAAGCTTCATTGTATATTATTGTGTATTGGACAAAATAAATAAATAACTAAATAAACAAACAAACAAATAAATAAATAATATTCATACACATGATACTAGTAAAAAAATAGAACGAAACATTAGATATAATAATATTCATACACATGATATTAGTAAAAAATATAGAGAAAGACTAGGACAGGGGACAGAAGGCACGCTGGTGCACTTAAGGAACTCCCCTTACTGACCTCTTAGGAATTGGGAGAGGTCAACAGTAGATGGTCTAAGGGTAAAGTTTTGGGGGTTGGGCGATGATACTACAGAGTCTGGTAGTGAATTCCATGCATCAACTACTCGGTTACTGAAGTCATATTTCCTGAGTCGAGTTTGGAGCGGTTTACAGTAAGTTTGTATCTGTTGTGTGCTCGCGTGTTGTTGTGGTCGAAGCTGAAGTAGTCGTTGATAGGAAGGACGTAGCATATGATTTTATGGGCTATGCTTAGATTGTGTTTAAGGCGACGTAGTGCGGACTGGTGCAGGTCCACGGATTGGGGGACTGATCTAGCAAGACTACAGAGTCTCTCCCATTTTATTGATGATGCATTCATTCTACTGATCACCATTTAATGTCTTGAGAAATACCAGATTTTAACTGATAGTTTAGCCATCTAGGCATTTATCAGGCACCCTCTTAATATATTAATTTTGTATATTTTTATCATACAGAAAAAATGTTGTGTGCATGTGTGTGAGAGAGAGAGAGAGAGGGAGGGAGAGAGAAAGAGGTGGGGTTATGACTCAGTTAATGGCTTTCCATTATTGCGCAATTGGAATTAAGGCATTACCATTTGGCAGTAAGGTTGAACAGTTGCTATAGAGGCAGGATAGATATTGCCAATACAGACATGTTATGCAAATTTAATTTTCAGAGAGCTCATGAATGGTGGATGGTACTGTAACTTAACCAAGCCAGTGAAGAAGGCACAACATTAAGATAGGATGACTCATGATTTCTCTAGAAATAAGACACCACATCAAGTCCTCCAAAATACGCAAGGGGATTAAATTGCAAATTTCCTCCCAAGAAGAATGTTATGTCCTGAGAAGCTGGGAAGTTTCCACTTCGGTATGACAAGGAAGTGGAACAGGAAAATTCTGACTGGCTCCTTCCCAAAAGGGCTCCCTATTTAAACCCTTGGCAAAAGCAGGCAGGGGCTGGTGTTTGCTCACTACCGTATAACCAATAAAGAGCTGAAGTCTCACGGCCAGTCTCCTGCCTCTTCAGTATCTGAACTCAACAAAGAAGATCTTCATAACAACGTCGGCCTATTGCCCCCACAATCCAGGTCCTCATTTTACCCACCTCAGAAGGATGGAAGTCTGAGTCAACCTTGAGCTGGTGATGAGATTTGAACTGCTGACCTACAGATCTACAGTCAGCTTCAGTGGCCTGCAGTACAGCACTCTACCTGCTGCACCACCCTGGCTCTTTTTTCTCAACCATGTTATTTAAACATCCCAGCGACCGGTTAGGTCCCACAGAGTTGGCCTTCTCTGGGTCTTGTCGACTAAACAATGTCATTTGGTGGGACCCAGGGGAAGAGCCTTCTCTGTGGCGGCCCCAACCCTCTGGAACCAGCTCCCCCCCCAAGATTAGAACTGCCCCCACCCTCCTTGCCTTTCGTAAACTCCTTAAAACCCACCTCTGCCCTTAGGCATGGGGGAATTGAGACATCTCCCCCGGGCCTATACAATTTATGCATGGTATGTTTGAGTGTATGTTTGCTTTTAATAAGGGTTTTTTAGTGTTTTTAAAATTATTAGTTTTGTTGTACATTGTTTTATTGTTGTTGTGAGCTGCGGAGAGGGGCGGCATACAAATCTAATAAATAAATAAAAATAATACCGGTAATTGTTTGTTTTTCCCACTGCATGAAAGTTTCTGTAGATTGTATAATATTAGGAAAAATCTAGAGATTTGATGCGCTAGCTGAGTCCCTCCATCCTACAGTTGTCTTTAGTCTCTGTACTGAATTGCAGTGAGTAATGACTTCATCATCATGGCAAGGTCTTCGTTTACAGGCAATTTGAGCCAGAGAATGTGACTCACTGAGGAATTGTTAAGTACTGTCCTAGCAAATAGTACTACATGGTTGGATGAATACACCCATTCTAACTATGGCCTGAAACAGTTTAGCAGTTTTGTAATCTTCTCCCACCCATCCCTGGGGCATTTAGGGAGTTTTAAAAATTTTATTTCAGATGCTATATTAGTAAGCTACTGGGAAAAAGAATGAAAGCTTGGGAACAAACAGTTCTGCCAGATGCTTAACTTCCTGATTTAAAAAGTATCATTATTGGTGTCATTAGATTCTACTGTCCCCTAGTGAAAAAATATGAATTCTGCACAGAATAATAGTGAAATCTGTGCTATCAATTATATGTAGTAAAAGTTGCAGCCAGAATTGTCTATAGAACTTGATAAATTATTTTGTGTTTTATCGGCTAAGGTTTTATAATTTGTCTCTACGTAGAGACAAATTATAAACCCTTAGGAGATAAAACATAAATGGAAATACCATTGAATCCATTGAGTATATGGATATGTTGAAATTTGGAATATAGTCTAACTAGAAGCAATAACTTTGGATAAAACATCTCTAAAATTTAATAGGATCTTTGGTCTTCTTTTAAACTTCTCTTTGGTCTTGGGTTTCTCATCGGAATAAGGGAGATAAAAAGTGCATTCTTTGTTCCAATCTCATAATTTTTTTATTTTTAATAGCCTTCTTTAGAGAAGCTGTAAGATTACATGCTCTTCTTAGTTGTTTGTGGGGAAGTTGGGACAAAACATTTATCTGATGGGTCTCCTCCTCTGTCAGTAGGCCCTAGTGGATTTATCAGACTGTAATGGCAATGTTTCAGCAGAATGGGGCTTTTTTTTAAAAAAAAACCCAATGTCCTAGAGCAGTGATGGTGAACTTATGGCACACGGAGCCATATCTGCTGGCATGCGAGCTGTTGCCCTAGCTCAGCTCCAAAGTGCAATGTGTGTGCCGGCAAGCTGATTTTTGGCTCGCCCCGAGGCTCTGAGAGGGTGTTTTTGGCTTCCAGAGAGCCTCCGGGGGATGAGGGCTTCAATGAAGCCTTTGGAGCCTGGGGAGGGTGAAAGACAAGCCTACTGGGCCCACCAGAATTTGGGAAACAGGCCATATCTGGCCTCCCAGAGGGCCTCTGTTTTCACCCTCTCCAGGTATTGAATTATAGGTGTGGGTACTTGTGCATGCATGATAGTGTTTATGCGTGCTTTTTCGACACCCAAAGAAAAAAAGGTTTGCCATCACTGCCCTAGAGCAATGTTGCCATGAAGGCATTAATGGGAACTATTCTATGGTGTTGGCTATATGATCACAGCTATTTGGTGCTGCTTGAAGTACTAAGTAGTTGCTCACAGATACCAATTGCTGCTGCCAACTTTTGAGTGGGAGGAGTAAGGGAAGTAACATTGCAGAAAAATGTTAAGCTAATTTTCCCCAGTGTAGTGTCACTGTGTGTGTATGTCGACAGTTGCTATAATTATGTGTTCTGTCTGGGTCCCCCCAGACGCCAACACCAACCAAAAAGAGTATCCAGACACACTGGTAAAAAGCAAAGGCAGTTTATATAATTCAAAGCAAACACAGGTAACAAAAACTGTTCTTACAGACAGGAACACTATGAAGCTTCACAGGGGTTTCACGAAGGCCAGGCAATAAAACAGGATTCTTGCTGGCAAAAACAACGCTGGAGATAATAAAACCCATGCCTCCCCCAAGTCTTCCAGACTTCTAGGCCACAAGCCAAGATCAGAGACGCCAAGGATCAAAGCAAGGTCACAGGACTCCCAATTGATAACTCTCCACAAGACTGTAAGGGCGGGCCTGCCTTTTCAACCCTGCTGAGGAGAACCACACCCAAACCCAGCTGTTGCCAATTCAGGAATGGAAATACCTTTCTAATTGGCCCCGTCTTTGAGCTGCTCGTCGCTGCCTCATGTCTATTATAGCCTGTGCGTCTTCATCCAATGAATCCAGGCTACTAGCTGGGGAGAGCCCCCCCCCCCCCCGGGGGTCTCAGGTTGCTCTCCCTCCTCCTCTTCCTGACGTTCCTCTCCCCTGTCTGCCTGGTCCTCCCCCTCCTGTTCACTGTCCTCCTCCTCTGGGCATGGATCTGGCAGAGATCCAGCCGGTCCCTGAGGAGCCTCAGGCTGAATCACAACAATTATGGGAGCTTTTAAATAAACATTTAAATAGGGGATGATCTAGCCACAAATCTTTATCTACTTGGAGCCATAAACAAATTCATTTTTGGAATAAATGCAGAGCTTGAATTTTGAATCTCCAATCTTAAATTTAGAGTTTAATTTTTATTCATTTATTTTTTTTCTAAGTAATTTCATGGCATCGGACCAGAATATCTCCGGGACCGCCTTTTGCCGCACGAATCCCAGCGACCGGTTAGGTCCCACAGAGTTGGCCTTCTCCAGGTCCCGTCGACGAAACAATGTTGTCTGGCAGGACCCAGGGGAAGAGCCTTCTCTGTGGCAGCCCCGACCCTCTGGAATTAACTTCCCCAGGAGATTAGGACTGCCCCCACCCTCCTTGCCTTTCGCAAACCCCTCAAAACCCACCTCTGTCGTCAGGCATGGGGAAATTGATTCCCCTGGGCCGTTTCCGCTTTATGTATGGTCTGTATGAGATGTATGGTTGTTTTTTATATTAAGGGTTTTAAATTGTTTTAATGTATTGGATTTGTACTGTTTCTTGTTGTGAGCCACTCCGAGTCTTCAGAGAGGGGCGGCATACAAATCTAATAAATAAGTAAGTGAGTGAATGAATGAATGAATAAATAAATAAATAAAATTTCCATTATCTTATTTTCCCTAGTTTCTTCTGATTTTCCGCAAAGCTGCAGCTGGAGAACTTGAAGAAGACAGTGGATTGATGGCTTTAGCAAAGCTTTCTGAAATCGATGTGGCTCTTGAAGGAGTAAAAGGAGCCAAAAACTTTTTTGAAGCAAAGGTAAAAACATGTGTCAGGCGTTTCAGAGTTTTCCAAAAGTTACCGCAAATTGTTAAATGTGAAGAAAATAATGACACAGAACAATTTTTGTTATTTAAATCAAATCAAATATGTATCTTGACCCTGGAATTTGGCCATTGTAATGCTACTCACAAATGAAGTGATTTTTTTTCCTCTGCACAAGCTGTGTGTACCTCTATAATGAGAGAAGCCCCACTGAATACAGTGTGTTTTACAATTGTAAGAGCCCTTCACTCCTCCACTCGAAATAGAATACCCTATGAGACTAGACTTTCAATCCCGGGCCTGGAAAGTTTAGAACTGAGACGCCTTAAACAAGATCTAAGTATTGCCCACAAGATCATCTGCTGCAACGTCCTGTCTGTCGGCGACTACTTCAGCTTCAACCACAACAACACAAGAGCACACAATAGATTTAAACTTAATATTAAACGCTCCAAACTTGACCGTAAAAAATATGACTTCAGCAGCCAAGTTGTCGAAGCGCGGAACTCATTACCAGACTCCATAGTGTCATCCCCAAACCCCCAACACTTGACCCTTAGATTATCTACGGTTGACCTATCCAGATTCCTAAGAGGTCAGTAAGGGGCGAGTACAAGTGCACTAGAGTGCCTTCCGTCCCCTGTCCTATTCAAGTTTCAAGTTTAAGTTTCAAGTTTTATTGGATTTATATGCCGCCCCTCTCCGAAAACTCGGGGCGGCTAACAACAATCATGAAAATATACAATAAAATTCAATACTAAAAGCAAATTAGAATTTGCTCTCCTATATCTCCTATACCTTTCTTCTATTGCTATATCTCTTCTTCTATTCTTTCATTGATATGTTCTATTACTATACCTTCTTTTCTATTATTTCTTAGATATATTTTACTATGAGTATCTCCTCTATAACCTTCATCATGTATTTTACTATGTGTATATAGATATATACCCACTAAAACCCTCGTTGTGCATTGGACAAAATAAATAAATAAATGAAGAAATAATAATAACAATATTACCACTTTATACCTGGATTTTAGGTTCA
Organism: Erythrolamprus reginae; assembly: GCF_031021105.1. Lineage (NCBI taxonomy): Eukaryota > Metazoa > Chordata > Lepidosauria > Squamata > Dipsadidae > Erythrolamprus > Erythrolamprus reginae. Next base: position 71,353,587 of record NC_091954.1, on the reverse strand, counting down.
AGCTTTGTCTTCAGCAAGCAAGTTTGAAGCAGAAATTAAAGCAGAACAAGATGAGCGAAAACGCGAGGAAGAGAAAAGACAGCACCGCAGAGCAGCCTTCCAAGAACTCAAGTCGGCATTTAATCCGTAGTGGAAACAATCTGTCACCAGAAATTGGTGTACAAGCTTTGTCTGTGATTAGACATTGACCTAAATGGAAACAGAAGTGATATGATGCCTCTTTTTCTTTCTTTCTTTCTTTTGTTTTCTTTTACTTTGAAGCTCCAATTTAGGTGCTGGAGGATGTGCCACCAATGGTAGCATTCAGAAATTGCAAAATGCTAGATGTAATTCCAATAGACCTCATACTCTAATAATAATTGCTTAGAAGAATTAAATGTCCTAATTGGCAGATGCTGAAACCCCTTATAAATAAACCAAATACTGGTAATTTCTTTTTTTTGTCAATCTAAGCAATCCTGCTTCAATAGTTATAAAATATTCTTCAGAATTTCTTTCTATGTAATGCTTGGCTCCACTTTATTTTCACAACAAGACCTTGCTTCTCAGATAAACTGGAATGCTCTAATTCCAAGTGCTCTGTATATTAGAAAACCAAGCTGATGGTGGTATTGGGGAGGATGAGATAAAGGAAATTTCTAGCTCTTGAATTTTTGCTGCAATCCAAAAATATTCTTATCTGAATGACAGTTACTTTTTCTCATTCCGCCGATTCAATTTCACCCCCAGGTTAGACTTAGATACCTCTCAATTTTTCCATGACGGTCATGAGAAAATGTTTAAGGGACACCACAGGCTACAGCGGGAAAGAGGAGACAGGAAATCCAAACTGCACAAGTGAAATTCCAAGTGTATTTTTCTGAATCCAAGCTGCTATTTAAGAGTGCTGAATACATATCAAGAATATAACCTTCAACCTTCAGTTTTTCCTCTTTTCTCTGTAGCAAAGCAAGAACAGTTCTGATCTTAAGTCTTCTGCCTTAGTTCTGTACTTGGTGGTCACATTCTTTTATATGGTTTGCATGGGGACCAGAATCTTTTTTCCCCCTTTCTGTTTATTTCAGATATTTTTTTAACAAATAACGAAATTTCTATCTTATGAAATTAAGGGAACAGTATAGTTTAGGGCACATTAGCTTTCCATTCTGGAAATCCTCATACTACTTATGGATCCTCATTAAGAATTAAACTCCTTTTTGCAGAGTTACCACTTTCATAAGATGGTGAAATTATTTGCCAGTTCCAACAGTTTGTTAACAAGAGAAACTAGATTTCAACTAGTTTTCAAAGCAGAACCTGTAATATAGTTCAACAAGCTTCTGTTGTATACAGAATTTCCACATGTGTACGTCTACATACCTAGAGAAGAAAAATGCTTGCTGCTTTACTAATCTTGCCATCAGATTGCAAACAAATATAGTCTCTATTTCTTTGTTTTCACGTTTAGCTTTTTATACTGTGATACTAAACTGTGAGTGCAAAATAATAATAAAAAACAGCCTGTTGAATATATCATAGTGGGTAAAAGAATTGCTAGTAATTGAAACTCTATTTGCAAATCCACAGATTATATTTGATAAAAATTGCATGTTGTAGCTAAAATATTTATGATAAATGTTTTTATACATCACAAATTTTGGGGGGGGGGGGGTTGTGTTATACTGTATATGTAAATAAATTTTTAAAAAATGGTGGAGACTAAATTTGAAATCCTGTATCAAAGTAAAGTTTGCCTCCTTTAGGGAAAATGGGTTTACATTTATGCTCTGCAAAATATGAACCAATAATTATTATCAAGATCAAAACTAACTTTTGTGGAATACCCACTAAGTCTGTTGTTTTGTCAATCACATTAAATTATTGCTATGATCACATGAATATATCTGATATGAATCCTAGAAAGGTTACTTCTTAATACTCATGAACCCAGGACTAAATTGTTCTTACTTGCTTTCCTATTTAGAATTTGACTGTAACATCAACTACTGTATTTCCAGAGTTTATAAAGTTGCTTTCACATGATCTGAATGAGTGTGTATTAGTGCAACCATGATGAAACTTTTGTTTAATGAAAGAGTCTATAACTAGCCTTCTTAATTTGGTTTACTTCAGAGGTAACAGGCATCAAAACTTCAGAGATCCTTTTGTAAAAAGCTAACAAAGAGTTTATGTTTTTGGAATTTTTTTCTTTTAAAGTCTGTGATAGGTCCTTGTTTATTGAAAATGCCTTTGAGAAAACGGAGACAGGAAGATAGTCTGTCAAAATATAAATGGGAAATTATAACACATTTCATTGAAAGATGCTTAAACTTCTTTTCTTTGAGCTCCACCTAGTGGATTATTTCTGCATTCAGTTTGAACTGCAAATACTGTATTATTTTATGTAGAAATTTGTCATAAATACCGTACCATAAATAAATGGAATGGGAGAAACAATTAGAGCAAATGAAATTCTTCTTTCTTTTTGTAAGCTGTATTTTTCTCTTGCTGAAACTTTAATTAACAAAATTAACAACAAAAGAGCCCACTGTTTAAATCTTGTTCTGTACTATGCTCATTATTCTGATTATTTAAAAACATTTACACAGTTAGTGCATGTTTGTAAAGCAGCCCCCTGCCCAGCCATTCTGCATCCATGTGCAAAAGCAGGTTGCGGCAAGAATATGTGTTTGGATCTAAAAGACAGCTCCTTGAATGTTCGGATCCTAAAAGACAGCTCTTGAATCTGGTCCAGGCACAGATAGAGACAGATCGTTAGGCTCATCCAGTACTCGGTTTCCGGGATGAGCCATTGCGCGAATGGAGTGACAGGAGCCACAGCATCTCCAAAGCAGATGACGAAGCAACCAAGAAGCGTGCTGGCAACTAGTGTCTTCCTCCTTCCATCCAAGGCATGAGCCGCATGCTTGGCCACAGCCATAGTTCCCTCTAAGCCAGGGGTAGGGAACGTTGGCTCTTCTATGACTTGTGGACTTCAACTCCCAGAATTCTCTGAACTAGAATGATTGGCTCAGGAATCCTGGGAGTTGAAGTCCACAATTCTCTGAACTAGAATGATTGGCTCAACTCCCAGAATTCTCTGAACTAGAATGATTGGCTCAGGAATCCTGGGAGTTGAAGTCCACAATTCTCTGAACTAGAATGATTGGCTCAGGAATCCTGGGAGTTGAAGTCCACAAGTTATAGAAGAGCCAACGTTCCCTACCCCTGCTCTAAGCTGAGCAGTGAGCAATCGCTCACTTAAAAATCACCATCAACTCAGAGTTTTCCAAACCTGCCCAGAAGCCGAGAGGGAAAGAGTGAGAGGGAAGGAGAGAGAGAGAGGAAGAGAGAGAAACAGATAGAAAAAAGAGAGGAAGGAAAAGAAAAAGAAAAAGAATGGGAGTAAGGAAGAGAGAAAGAAAATCAAAATCTAGTTTGAAACTAGCTCAACTATTTAAGTGGCATTTTGATATTGATAGAGTTGCCCTATTATGAGCTCACGGTTATAGACACACAGTACAGTATTTTATTTCGAAATTCTCTGAGGCAAAACAGGGTGGGTTTTTTATTTATTTGTTTGTTTGTTTATTTATTTATTTATTTATTATTTCTGTGCCGCCCAGTCCCGAAGGGACTGCTGCTCAGACACTATACTTTTCTGCCCCCCCCAAAAAAAAAATTAGAGGGAACACTGGCCACAGCAGGCCTGTTGCCTCCCCTACCAGAGGAGGCTGGGAGAAACGTGTATGTCTTGAATTTGTGCATACTGCGAAGGCCACTGAGGATGACAGACTAGCAGGGTGCTGACGATCAGATGGGAGGCCGGGCATCACAGCAACTGACATCCGGAGGCAAGAGAGAGAGAGAGAGCCACTAGAACAGTGTTTCCCAACCTTGTCAACTTGAAGATATTTGGACTTCAACTCCCAGGATTCCCCAGCCAGCGAATGCTGGCTGGGAAATTCTGGGAGTTGAAGTCCAAATATCTTCAAATTGCCAAGGTTGGGAAACACTGCACTAGAAAAGCGCCTTCCAGACCCAGCAAGTATAGGGCCGCTTTACCCCCACTCTGGAATATGGAGCAAGTCTCCACCCCCTGCTGTTGCCTTTACCTTCTGAGGCCAGGCGAGAAGTGACTGACGGGAGGGTGAGGGGAGCGGCCAGCTAGTGATGGATTCACCTGAAGGAGCCACAGCCTGGGGGTGAAAGCTGCACACAGCTTTGGAATTATGGGTTGCTGACACCCAATCTATTGCAACATCAAGTTCAAGTTTTAGGTAGAAAGGAGTATCCATTATATTCTATGTCTGTCTGTCTATCTGTATACATGATAATAATGTTGAAGTATTTCAGTAACAGACTAGGGTCATACACATCCAATCATCATTTGGTTTTGACACAACATACTAGTTGAATTCAGCTAGAAATGAATTCAAATAGCTAGAAATCTTATAAATTAATATTCATTGATTAATGCAATTATGAACTTAGGCAATATTGCTGACCTTTATCCAAACCATGGTTCAGCGGTGAGTTGCTACCTGTACGGCCTAGTTCTATGAACCAGCAGTGAGAGGCCCACCTGCCCCGGACAAGAATGTGTTTGAGCGCACACACGAACTAGTAGCGACAGGATTTGCAACCCATTACTACCATGATTACCCATGGTTTTGTCAAATTTATATGGCCACCCATCTCATAAAACAAGTGACTCTGGGCAGCATACAACAATGGTAAGTGAAATATTAACAATTATTAATAAAAGCTTTAAAACAACAAAACAGGAAAAATATATTTGAGCACAGTGTGTAAACTTTCAATAATAATAATAATAATAATAATAATAATAATAATAATAATAATAATAATTTATTGGGTTTGTATGCTGCCCCTCTCCGCAGACTCGGGGCGGCTAACAACAATAATAAACACAACATGTACAATCCAATAATAAAAACAACTAAAAACCGCTATTATAAAACCAAACATACACACAAACATACCATGCATAACTTGTAATGGCCTAGGGGGAAGAGCTATCTCAACTCCCCCATGCCTGATGGTATAAATGAGTCTTCAGTAGTTTACGAAAGACAGGGAGAGTGGGGGCAGTTCTAATCTCCTGGGGGAGTTGGTTCCAGGGGGCCGGGGCCGCCACAGAGAAGGCTCTTCCCCTGGGGCCCGCCAAACGACATTGTTTAGTCGACGGGACCCGGAGAAGGCCAATTCTGTGGGATCTTATGGGTCGCTGGGATTCGTGCAGTAGCAGGCGGTTCCGGAGGTAATCTGGTCCATTGCCATGTAGGGCTTTAAAGGGCATAACCAACACTTTGAATTGTGACCGGAAACTGATCGGCAGCCAATGCAAGCCACGGAGTGTTGAAGAAACGTGGGCGAATCTTAATTGAATCTTAATTAACTACAAATGTTCATAATTTTGAATATTCCTGATTTTCCTACCATATCTCTCTGAGTCTATTTACTCCCTTTGCAGCCCAAAGTACAGAAAAGACTACAGAGGACAGAAAAGCCACTCTTAATATGCAAACAAGAAGCAACTTGGCAAATGGCATACTAGAAAATAAAGAGATAGAGCTGTAACCCCAGTATTAACACCGGTATCTGTAAAGAGGGAGCAACCTGGCAAGCGATAGGAAAGAGTAAGGTGCGATGGGCAAATTGGGTGTGTAACCAAGTGTGGGGAATTTGAGTTCCTGACTCCATCTGTCCTGAAATAAAATTACAGGCTGTTCTTGCTTGAAGACAGAAACTAAGCAAGAACAACTAGATAGACATTTTGCTGGGATGGATGACCAACATTCCAATTGAACCTTATAATTTGCAGCTGCCCTGTGTGATTACAATCCTAGGTTTAGAAAGGGTAGAACTACAGTCCTCTTAAAGAGCCCATAAAACCATCTGCTACAATGTCCTTCCTTGTCAATGACTACTTCAGCTTCAACCACAACAACACAAGAGCACACAACGGGTGCAAACAAAGTAAACGGCTCTAAACTCAGCTGCAGGAAATACAACTTTAGTAACCAAGTAGCTGATGCATGGAACTCACTACCAGATTGTAGTATCATCTCCTAACCTCCAGAACTTTACCTTTAGATTATTCATCGTTGACCTCTCCTGATTCCTAAGAGGTCAGTAAGGGGTGTGCATAAATGCACCAGAGCGCCTTCCGTCCCCTGTCCTAATGTTTCTCTCTTACTAGTATTATGTATGTAAATATTACACTGTATCTTTGTATACCACCAATATGTACATGGCAAAACAAACAAATAAATTACTGAGATGTTTTTGGAAGTATCTGATGGTCTTTGCTGTTGTAATCTGAGTTTTCCAATACAACAAATCCTTTGTGGTGCGTTGAAAACAAACTACCTTACATGAAGTTTACAATGAAAAATAAATCCTAGCACAACGTTATATAGATATATATATATTTAAAACTACCAGATATACGCCACTTTCGTTTTTTTTAACAGCCCGATAGGCTAGGAGGAATAAAATTACAGATTTTAAAAAACGCGACAGAGCAAGGCATTCCCTCTTCAATATGATCACATCGATAAACCAGTCGGTTTTCTTTGCTTTGGCGTAGTGTATTATGTGAACCAGGCCTCTACGAAGCTAAGTCACCGCTTATAATGAGCTTTATAGTTACTTATATGGACAATCTACATCAGGGGGTCTTCAACCTTGGCCACTTTAAGACTTGTGGACTTCAACTCCCAGAATTCCTCAGCCAGCAAAGCTCCCAGAATTCCTCAGCCAGCAAAGTAAAGCTGGCTGAGGAATTCTGGGAGTTGAAGTCCACAAGTCTTAAAGTGGCCAAGGTTGGAGACCCCCTGATATATAGCGCCGCATCAGCAGGCTTTTCCTTCTTCCTCGAGGCGCTTCCTCTTACCCAGCTTTCCGAGAGAGGGCGGGGCCACGGCAGTGAGGTCACATGACCTTGCGTGGTAGCGCGGTAGCCATCTTGTGTTGTCGGTGCTGAGGTTTGGCTTTGGATCCGAGAGGCTCTCCGTCCGCGACCTCAGGTAAACCGGCTGTTGGTGAGGCTCGCCTCACCTCTTTCAGACGCGGCTCCTTGCTGAGGCGTTTAGTTTTCTTTCCCCGGTCTGTGCTTGACTCACTGCCACGGGGTTTCGGGGGGTTTTTTGGCCCGAACACGCCTAGGCCTTTCGCTGAGCACCGGCTTCCCATATGTCTGGTATCCGAGGAAGCGCCCGGAGACGAGCGAAACGGGCTTGAGAAATGGCGTTGGGGTTTATTTAGCTGTGGCAGAGGAGTGACATAGACATTTTGCAGGGTCCGGGTGAGCGAAACGAAGCTTCGGTGTGAGGGGAAGGCTCACTTGGCTCTGACAGATCCCCAAGCTCTTCTCCCTCTCCATGCGGCATATCGACAATATTTCTGAGTCTGGCTGGGTGGGTGGATGAAACTCTGGACTCTGCCTTCACGGAGAAGCGTGTTTATATTCCCAATTGCTGTGTATCCTCCCTTTTAACTCGTGTTATTTTCCTTCCGTACGGAATTGGGTCTCTCTCTCTATATATTATACTTACTTTTCTTCAGTATGGGATTGGGTCTCTCTCTCTCTATACACACACACATAGACACACATATATTATAGACTTACTTTTCTTCACTACAGGATTGGGTCTATACAACACGCACACACACACACATTATAGACTTATAGATTTACTTTATAGACTTACTTTTCTTCAGTACGGGATTGAGTCTATACACACACACACACATACACTCACACATAGACTTACTTTTCTTCAGTATGGGATTGGGTCTCTCTCTATATATACACACACACACATAGACACACATATATTATAGACTTACTTTTCTTCAGTACAGGATTGGGTCTATACAACACACACACACATACACATTATAGACTTACTTTATAGACTTACTTTTCTTCAGTATGGGATTGGGTCTATACATACACACACACTCACACATTATAGACTTATTTTTCTTCAGTACGGAATTGGGTATACATATTGGACACAAAATGTAACCCTTCCCTGGTACAGAGCTGAAAGGATTGGATACTGTAGCCTAGAGATTAATTCTCTGCATTACAAGGCAAAAGGTTGCAGGTTCAAGTCCCAGTGAGGGTATGGCTAGCTGATGAGGTCAAAATAAGGCCGAAATAGATCTATCCTAGTCTCCCTTAATTTTCAAATTCAACAAAAACATATGACACACACACACACACACACACATATATATATATATAATAGACTTACGTACAGGATTGTGTATGTGTGTGTGTGTGTGTGTATATATATGTCACATGTTTTTGCTGCCACGCCCATTAAGCCACACCGCACCCCCTAAACAATGCCCACAGAACCAGTAGTAAAAAAGTTTGGATTTCACCACTGGTTGGGTTTACACAAAATCATGTACTATAGCTTACAAATCTCAGTGAATGGATTCACCCAATACACTAAGATAGAAAAAAAGCAAATTATGTTACAGTATGTGAACTTAGTCAGCTGTGAATTGGCAGCAAGATGTAGGTGTAAAATCATTATTGATTGAATAGGTATGAAGACTGTTGGCCCACTTTTCGATAGAAACTGGTAGACCTGAGTTATAGTTCCACCATAGGCATGGAAAACTGGCTGGATGACTTTGGGGTAGTCACATTGTCTCAGCCTGACCACCTTTACAGCCTTGTTAGGAAAATGGGAAGGATATTATGTATGTTTGCTTCCTTTGTTTACATAAAAAGTAATACTGTATAGGCAAATAAAAATCTGGTAAATGATCTCCACTCTGTTGAAGATAAATTGAATGAAGTTACTAATTTGATTGTGTTGTTGCTGTTATGGGGGTGGGTAGATGGGTGGGGTTTAAAGATTTTTTATCATATGGTAGATTTTTAAAAATTTTGAAAGCTGCCAAGAATTATCCATGTGTGAGTTGGGTGGCTGTATTTGTTTAATAAATAACAGCAATTGATTTATTATCTCAATAATAGTAGTGCACTAACTATACTGAAGGCGCTTACAGGGAATTTGCCACAAAGACATAGCAGCACTGATTGTTGAAATAATTCCATCTTTGATTAAATAATGATCAAGAATATGACATAGGAAAACAAATAGGTTTGGAAGATAGGGTATCAATGCAATTCCGGGAAACAGTATGACTAAATGTGGTTGAACAGTGAGAGAACTATATGGTTTTTAAAACATGGAGGAATTAGTTCCTTTTTAATGTAAAGTATGTGAGATAAGTGCAAAGCTAGCTCTCTGTGACATTTTTCTCACATTGTAGTTGCAGATGTATGAAATATTTAGCTACATGTGTGGAGACTGTTAAACCATAGTATAGTGTGTAGATATGTGAATGAACTTTGTTATTTTTTACTAGTGCTATAAGGAAAAGTTTAGAAGTACAGTATTTTCTGTTTCAGTTTATCACAGATTGCTGTGTCATGATTTGGAATTGAGGTGAGCTTTAGCTGTAATATAATTGAACTGAGCAAATTTAGAAACCATGGTTAGAAGTTAGCATTTTAAACTGAATGGTGTGAACAAAATAATTTCAGGTTTATTTTTAGATTGTATTATTTCCTGTTCAATCTATTTAAAATACCTTTTTACTTTTGTTTCATAATCTTCAGTGTTAAAGGCTACAGCAAACTTTCAAGTTATTATGCTTTTATCATAAAGTAGAAGATGGCAACAGTTGACTTGTAGGCCAAATGTCTATTGATACAAAATGGTGTCTAAGACTTTCCTTAATGAGGGAAGGGTAAGAGTCAAGAACATATTCCAAAGTGTGGTGGTTGAGAAGGCCTTCTCCTTGACCTAAACCATGCTTAAGCAGAGCATGTCAGGTTCCATAGGGTTTGGGAAAGGAAAACTCAGCACGCAAAATTAGTAACCAAGTTTGTTTATCCCAACATCGGTACTAACTGACCACCTTAAAGTTTTACAGAAAGGAAACTTGGTTGGCATGGTGGCCTTGATATATCCCAGTACTCTTCCAGCAAAAAAGCTTTAACTCTGTAATACTTGACAAATCCAAATAACTGGATTTTTAATTTTTTAAAAAATTATTTATCCTGAAGGGAATTTGAATAGCGTGGTGGCCTAGTGTTGGCAGTTGTTTTTCTCCTAGAGCCCAAAGAAAAAATACCTTCTGCAAACTTGTAGACATCAGGAATTTAGTAAAATGCTTAGTGAAATACTTTTAGCTTTCCACATAAACTACTACACTGTAGATTTTAATATTACTAACATTACTACTACTACTAACATTACTAATATACTACTCAAAAAATAAAGGGAACACTCAAATAACACATCCTAGATCTGAATGAATTAAATATTCTCAATGAATACTTTGTTCTGTACAAAGTTGAATCTGCACAACAGCATGCGAAATGGATTGTCAATCAATGTTGCTTCCTAAGTGGACAGTTTGATTTCACAGAAGTTTGATTTACTTGGAGTTATATTGTGTTGTTTAAGTGTTCCCTTTATTTTTTTGAGCAGTGTATATTGGATTGTTTATGAAGACTAAGCAGCATTCAGTCTTCAACCCAATATATAATATATATATATAATATATAATCCATTGCTACAAACCTTCAGATTCCAAAAGCATAGCTAACATTCTTCAAATTGTTATTATTTTCCAGAAATCTGTTGATGCTAAATACTTCTTAATAGAACCTCATATTCCATGTAGTCAAAATTGTGATGTTTGCAAGAATACATCAAGCTTGTCCACAGCCACCTATATAAAATTGTTAATATCTTTTTGACTATACCCTCAAATATTCTTAGGTTCTTAATGAACACTGTTTCATATCAATTAAGCATACTCCATAGTTTATTCATTTATCTGCTTTATACAAAAATATGAATTACAATAATTGAACTTATTAATTACATAATCTGTGATCTATGTCAGTAAACATGCTTGAGCCTATTACAGAACTGCACACAAGCATGTCCATCTGTGAATGTAAGCATTTAAGAGTTTTTCCTTTGTTCATAAAATAATCAGTGTAATAAACTATAGTGACCTAACAAAGCTAGAGATGATTGCAAGGATTAATAGTCTTAACTAATAATGCTGTCGTGTAATGACTCATCTTGAAAGCCTTAAGACTCTTCATTCTCATACACTCATTCACTTTACCTGGTTGTGCATAATTTCCTAAACATAATTCTAACTATTGCCTGCTTGTAAAAAAGTGAAACTTTGTTTTTCCTGCAAAGTATTGATAATCCAAAAAAATAAATAAAATCTTTCAGTTCGATACCAGATGTCTCTTCCAGTTTGATACCATATGCCATTATATTGTATATAAAAGATATATGTACAGCAGCATATATCTTTTAAAACACTTTATCAATTTTGCTGTAAGGACTATAGATTTAGAGATAGAAAACAAGGAAAAAAGTATTCTGAACCAAAGGTGTAATAATATATTATTTAATAAAGTACCAGTGTAGCAGAATACTTTTTACAAACGTGCATACTTTTTACAACCATGTACATTTTTTACAAACTTCAAACATGACAGCTTTAAGACTAGTGAACTTCAACTCCCAAAATTCCTCCTCCAGTCATGCTAGATGGGGTAATTAGAAGGGAAAAACAGCCTCATTTTTTCAAACAATGGGCTGTTTTTCAGCTGTTTCCCCCCACAAAAATTGGGTAATCTATGGGAAATCTGCAGGGAGTTCCTGGGTGCCGGGGAATGGCAAATATGCCCTGCTTTTGTGAAAAACAGGCCCTTTTTTGTCCATTTTTTCACAAAAATGGAAGCATTTTTGCCTTTCCCCCAGTCCCCAGAAGGTCTTTACAGGCTCCCCAGACCCTTTGCCCATCCCATTTTTGCAAAAAAAAAAAAATGGGTGAAAAAAAGAGCCAAATTTTCACAAAAAATATCATTTTTGCCATCCCTCAGCACCCAAGAGCTCTCTGCAGGTGGTGGTGGGGGCTTCGGGACAGCAAAAATGGCTGCATTCAGTGTATAAGATGCACCAACATTTCCACCCTCTTTTGGGGGGGGGGGAAATCTTATACTCAAAAAAATACAGTATCCATAGAACAGCCAAGCAATCCAGTAGACCCTGGATACCCTGCAACAGTGATGGTGAACCTTTTTTCCCCTCAGATGCTGAAAGAACATGAGTACGTACTATTGCACATGCGTAAGTGCCAACACCAATAATTCAATGCCTGGGGAGGGCGAAAACAGCTTCCCCCGCCCCCTACCTATTCCCCAACTTCTGGTGGGCCCAGTAGGTTTGTATTTTGCCCTCCCCAGGCCCCAGAGGTTTCCCTGGAGCCCAGGGGAGGGGGAAAATGCCCCCATCCCCCACCCCATTGGCTTTATGGAAGCCAAAAATGCCCTCCCAGACCCTCTGTGCAAGCCAAAAATCAGGTGGCTGGCACACACATGCATGTTGGAAGTTAGCTAGGGCAACGGCTCGCGTGCCAGCAGATAATGGCCCCAGATTTAGCCCGGACTGAAAACAACCCCAATAATAAATATAAAATGGGGGCCCAACAAATTCAATAATCCCAGGAAGAAAACCAGGTTTTAAGGGTTTTCTGGAAGCCAAGGAGAGTGGATTCCTACCACTCCTTCCTCTGGTAAAATGCTATTCAGTGACAGAGAAGCCATACTTCCTTGGTCTCAAAACATGGCAGCATTTCATAGAAGAGACTTGCCTGAACATACTGGGCAGGCAACAATGAGAGATAGGCGGTCCCTCAGACAACCACGCTATATGCCTTGGGGGCTTCACAATTAACAACCAGAATTTTGTATTGTAATCCAAAGCCAACTAGCAACTAATGCAGCAACAGTGACATATGGGCATAGTGAGAAACCCCTGTTACTGTTCGCACCTCTGGAATTTTGAACAGACTAGATGATCTTCTAGGATAGCCCCATGTAGAGTGTGTTGCACTAGCTATCCCAATCTTCAGGTGACTGGTTGAAGAATCTTTCCAAGAGAAAATAAACAGTTTATTAAAAGGAAAATAAATGATTTAGTGTCTTTATGTGTCTTTACACGCACACTTTAAAAAATCATCTTGATTTAACTTTCCGGGCTACATACTCTTTAATATTTTTGGAGGGTTTAACATTTTACAGGGATGTTAATTCTGTTAGAGCCTTAATACTGTATATGCATTTTCTTTCACTTCTTCCAAAAGGAAAGAAAATTTTCAGCAGGAAATTGCCCAACTGTTAAGCAATTTGCTTCTGTATTTTGATATTACAATATCATATGGCTCCAAGGGATGCAGAAGTGACCGGGTGACTACATGAAGTTACAGTTGTCCACGGCTAGTTTAGATTAATATCCTGAGCTCTATAAATTATTTTTGAAAATATCCTCAGTTATTTAAAAAAACAGCAGACAATATTTTCTTTTTTGCTTTTGCAGAGAATGTATGTTATATTTTCTTAACAATTTCAGAAGGAAGCTATGAGCAAGGTTTATTTAAAAACGTGTATACAGTATACTGTACCGGCGTTTTGTATCATACAAATTTGACTACACCTGTTTGATTCTTTAATAAATGATAGCTCCTTCCATGGTTCATTGGATATGGTCAAAACAAAATGTTTAGCTTTTCCGTAATAACAAGAAGTAGAAACTAAAAAAAACCCCATGGTTTCTAACTTAGGCTTGTTAAGAGAATCAAATGTTTCATTAGTAATAATTCACTTTAATTCAGAGGTAGTTCAGTAATTGAGACTCCCCCCCCACTCCCAAATTGAACAACTTTGTGAATAATTACAATATTGAAAGAAAATTCTTTTAGATGATATGAATGTATGTGTGGGAAGCAGATGAGAATATGGGGGAAACTGTTCACTTAACAGTGTTATTTACTAACAACTGCAGTGATACATTTAACAACTGTGTCAAGACAAGTCATAAAATGAGACAAAACTTAGCAATGGAAATTTTGGGCTCAATTGTAGTTTGAGGAAATTTTGTGGTTCAAGTCAAGGACTATCATATTCCATTTTATGAAGATAAATGGAGCAAAGATGAATGCAAAAACTGGGGGTGAAAATATTTGAGAAATGCCAATGAGCAAAATTTGGAAAGATTTCCAACATAGGTTTTTTTTGCTTTTTATTGGCATTGAAAAAGGTATCAGTGATTGTGGAAAATGCATGGCATGTTTAAATAAATCAGAATAGTAAATATGCTTGAAATATGGTACGATTTATGTAAATATAAAGTTGGAAGTTGGTTGCCGAATGAGAGAAATATGTGATGAAACTAAAGCATGCACAGGAATAAATAGAATGGCTCAAGATTGAGCATGGAATAAGCATACAGTATATTGCTGTCCCTTTGGAAAAGCATGGATATAAAAATGAATATATAAGAAAAGTTGGTGGTAATATTAGAATTGTACTGGTGTTGGGGACTTGAACATATGTGTACTTTACTATACAGTAGTATGTTGTTGGCTGAGAAGTTAATGTTTTATAGTAGATGTTTAGCAAAAAAACAGATTCTCAGTTCATGTCCTTGACCATGAGTGCACATTTGAATTTAAATAAAAATGGTGAAAAATTAAAGGAGTGTAATTTTTATATTTTTGTAGGATGCTTATTATATAGGAAGGCATGGATGGAGAAATTTTAAGGTGGACAAATGCTGATAGAAATGTAGTGGGTGGTATGTTGTCTATTTCAAGGAGTAATGAAGAAATGAAAACAGCTGTTAATAAGAGCATGCTTCTGTCATCTAATTAAATGAAAGTATTAATTGTGTATGCCAAGAGAAACATAAAAGTAAGTGGAATGTCATACTTAAGAGTATACAGTATGTGATAATAAAGAAAGAGATGGAGTCAGGAATATATAGGTGATGAATGTGGGTGCTGTTAATGGGTGAATAGTGCAGTCAGGCTGTAGGGAAAGTGAGTAGAATGCTTGGCTGCATAGCTAGAGGTATAACAAGCAGGGATTGTGATCCCGCTATATAGAGCGCTGGTGAGACCACATTTGGAATACTGTGTTCAGTTCTGGAGACCTCACCTACAAAAAGATATTGATAAAATTGAACGGGTCCAAAGACGGGCTACAAGAATGGTGGAAGGTCTAAGTATAAAACTTATCAGGAAAGACTTCATGAACTCAATCTGTATAGTCTGGAGGACAGAAGGGAAAGGAGGGACATGATCGAAACATTTAAATATGTTAAAGGGTTAAATTAGGTTCAGGAGGGAAGTGTTTTTAATAGGAAAGTGAACACAAGAACAAGGGGGCACAATCTGAGGTTAGCTGGTGGAAAGATCAGAAGTAACGTAAACAAATATTATTTTACTGAAAGTAGTAGATTCTTGGAACAAACGTCCAGCAGACGTGGTTGGTAAATCCACAGTAACTGAATTTAAACATGCCTGGGATAAACATATATCCATCCTAAGATAAAATACAGGAAATAGTATAAGGGCAGACTAGATGGACCATGAGGTCTTTTTCTGCCGTCAATCTTCTATGCTTCCATGTTTCTAATATACAGTATATGGATTGAATAATGAACTTAGTGACCAATATGAAATAAATGTGTTTTTTTTAATTATTAGATTTGTTTTTACATTGTCTCTATTATTGCTGTGAGCTGCCGCGAATCTACGGAGAGGGGCGGCATACAAATTAAATAAATAAATAAATAAATACATACATACATAATACATACATACATACATACATACATACATACATACATACATTGAGATGGTTTTGTAACATAAACATAATGAATGAGGATTGTATTGCCAAAAAGTGTATCTAAGAAGACTGAAAGGGTCTAGAGCAGTAATGGCGAATCTTTTTGCACTGAGTGCCCAAACCGGAATGTGTGTGTACCACAGCCCTGGAAACTGTGCAGCAGCCACCTGGTCTTTGGGCTTTTGGTGTGCGCACCAGGATGGGTTCTAACTTACCTTGCCACTAGTTTGCTTCCTCCTGTGCCGTGTGGCCATGCGCACATTGTACCCTATGTGGCTGCATGCATGCGCAGTGCTGAAAACTTGGCTTATGCGCAGAAGCAAATACAACCAAAAAATAGCAAAAAAAGGCAAAAACAAGACAAGTTTAAAGACCCATGGGTTAGGGTTAGAAGTGCAAGGGTCTTCAAACCTGGCAAGATTAAGGCTTGTGGACTTTAACTCCCATTCCTGAGGTAGCATGGCTGGTGCAGGAATTCTGGGAGTTGATGATGGGCATACAGTTGATGAGGAATCCAGTTTTGAAGGATTTTAACTCTTAGGTTTTAGCTTGGTTGCTGATTGAGCTACTTTTTTTACTTTTTACTTTATTGTTAATACCAGATTGCTTTTGTTTACCCTCTTTTAAATTTACAGAGCTAGTTTACTGGTTTTCTTTAAAATAAATAATCTAAAACATTTAATCTACTGATGTCTCAATTAATGTAATTTTATTAGTTTCCATTTTTATAAGTTACCAGTAGCCACTACATTTTCTAACCTCGGCTTATACTCGGGTCAATAGGTTTTCCCAGTTTTTGTGGCAAAAACTGGTGCCTCGGCTTATACTCGGGTCGGCTTATACTCGAGTATATACGGTAGTTATTTCGCACTTCCAGAGTATTTTAAAATGTATCACCAACCTTTTATTAATGCTATTCTTACTTTCTGTGGATATTAATGTAATCTCCTATATAGATAAGTCTTCATCTTTTTGCAGTCTCTCTCTCTCTCTGGTATTGAAAAGTGTCCTATCTTGCTGCCTCCCTAGGTCACAATGATAGGTCTGTTAGTTTCTGTTTAATAATACTTATACTTGAGAAATTTAATTGTAGATTTTATTTTTTTATAAAGTTAAATGGAGCTGTACCTTAACTTTCTAAGTATGGTGTTTTCCCTTCCCCTCCCTATCTCCCCCTCTTTTTCCCTCTCCTTTCCATGCGCGTCTCATTAGTACCTATTGCGATGTTTTCTGAGTGAGTTAAAAGAGAGGCATGTGTGTTAGCAAGGCACAGTTGCTAGGGGAGTGTTTTAGTGTCCTCCTGTTTTAAGAAGTCTCCAAACTCATGTTAGTGTAGATTTGTAGAAGAATATAAGTGTAAGCATTCACTCAAAGCAACATAACAATTGAAATATTCTTCAACTGTGTTGTATTCTTTTCTCATTGAATGTTTTTGCTCCTTTGTTTGGATATAATTTGCCACCGAGAGGGACAGATTAAAAGACTATTCCTGCCTTTGTATCATTACACTGATCCATGGGAGAAAGATATTTTAGTGCAATATAGCCCATCATATGCAGAAGCAGGAACTATGTTTTTGTAGTTGGCTTGTGATTGGTTGGGACTTGCATGATTTCTTCATGCTTATAGCCACTAATGTCATCTATATGGACTTTAAATTTAGTCAAGGTTCATCTCATCACTTTGGATATATTTTTTTTCTTTGAATGATTTTTTTTAAAGATCCAGGGCTGGATATGGATACAAGTTCAAGAGTGGAACTACCATCAGCCACCTCTTGTACATGGATGACAGCAAGTTGTATCTTAAGAGAATATTTCCTCTAAAAGTATTTAACAGAGTCATGCGGCTTCCGACTATGTGATGAATTATGAGTGAATCCATATATCCCTATGGTTTATATTGTTTGTCCCATTTGTCTTAGAAGAAAAATTCTTAGAAACTCTGGAGGTCATAGATCAGGGGCTATTTGTGAAGTGTGTGAAATAGACATTTGTTTGTAATTATGCATAGATAGGTAGGTAGGTAGGTAGGTAGATAGATAGATAGATAGATAGATAGATAGAAAGAAAGAAAGAAAGAAAGAAAGAAAGAAAGAAAGAAAGAAAGAAAGAAAGAAAGAAAGAAAAAAAAGCCAAGAATCTTTCTCTGTCACACAAGATGGGACATCTGCCTTCTGACTTGAATCTTCTACTATTATATTTTGGAATACAAAGTTAGTAAAATGGTTAATTACTTCTGCTCTCCTAACTCAAACATTGACAAACATTCTCTGCCATCCCTTTCCCAGGTTTTAAGGTAGAGAGAATTGGATTGGTATAAAAAATTAGGTGTTCATTATAGACCATATTCAGAGTAATGCTGAGTTCTTCCAAGCTAATGTGAGTTCTTTTAAAAGAAGAATGTTTATGCATTTATGAGACTAGAAGACCTCCAAGGTCCCTTCCAGCTCTAAGGTGGCACTAGAACTCATATATACTATAATGTATTCATAGTTTGTGTTTTCTTTTTTAGGTTAATATTTTTCAAAAATGGCAGCAGAAACTCAGACACTTAACTTTGGGCCTGAATGGTAAGTATCTCTGTCTCTTTATTTTTCCAAAAGATTATTTTTCTGAATGTTGATAAAAGCTGGTTTATCAATATATTGCTTCAAATAGCTGCTTGGAAAAATTACATAAGGTGTTGAATTCTTTTTTAAAAATTGCAACTATGTAAGTTATTTATTTAAAGAATTTATATGGCTCTCTATCTCACATAATGATCTTAGGCTGCTCCCAACAACTACAAAAACATTACACAAAGCACCTTCTCATCAAGACTCCATAACCATCCACACTACTGACCCCCAACTCAACACAATCCTGTGGAGGGGAGAAGAAGAGCTAGGGTTCATGGCCTTTCAGAGGGCTAAAAGAATAGGGGCCCTCAAATATCAGGTGGGAGACTATTCTAAATCAGATTTTTAATTTGAATTGTGTTGTGCTATATTGGAGAAATCTCAAATCAATTATATGTTGTCCAATGGTGATATAATTAAATATTCTTTCCCCTTATCCGTCTTTATTACTTGAAGAAATTATTGATATTCACTTTGCTATTTCCTGCCGCATTATGCAAGATAGGGCAACCTGTGAGATCAGTGTATTTCCCTATGCTTATTTCTCATTGTTACTTGTACATTATCTGAAAAAAAAAGTGATGAGTCAGTTCTGTATTAAATCTAAAAATCTGACTGGTTTTGGGCTTCACAGTAGTCAGTAATCAAATGAGAGCCTTATTGAATTATCTATCTAATTCAGCATTCTTGTGCTGTATAAGGCCAGTCAAGTGCATTCTGAAAGTCACATAGAATACAATAGGATGATGGCCCTCTTTTGTTGTCACTCTAAATAAAAGGAGATTACTTGAGGTGGTAATCAGCAAGTAGAGGCTTGCATATTATGGACATTGTTAAGGAGTGTGCAGAACCCTTGAGTTATCAAGGACATACCGAGGAAAAAGTGGGATTCCAGCAGATATTCAGGAGATATGAGTAATTATTCAGTCATACAAAACAGATACATTAAAGTTTATAAAATGGTGTTTACTTTAGAAATAGCACAGTCAAGATATACAGTCCGATCATACACATTGAAATCAGTCAATATCTCTCAATACAATAATAATAATGCAAGCCTATCTTTGTCTTACATATCAGACATACATTACAGCTTAGAAATACATCAGATTACCATCGAACACGTAGATCTTACTACATCAGTCACAGTGAATCAGCAGAAAAACAGAGTGTATTTAGATACCTTAGATCTGTATGTTTTGATCTTGTCTTTACAGCTAAACTATTAGCCATACTAATGGCAGACTGTCTTCATACACAGTAAATGCCTCATATATAGTAATTCCTATATCCTTAAACAATTGCAATTAATTAATTAACAATAATAACCAATGATGTACACATTAATGATAAACTGAAGAATTCTGCTTCCATAGTAGATAAACTAATAGGTTGTTGCCTAATAGATTTCCACCCTATTAAAGCATTACCACTATACCTGATATTGACTTATGAGTCATTGTATCAGTAATAATAATAATTTAATAATAATTTATTAGATTTGTATGTCGCCCCTCTCTGAAGACTGATCGGCATATGCAGTTAACACTAGTTCATTTCTTGGTTCTAAATATAAAGAATAATGTATTGTGGGCGTTAGATAAATATTCACCTTTCATTTTTTTCAGCATTATATCCAGCCAATTGATTTATGCTGTATGATATATCTGGTCTAGACCAATTACTCAAATATGAGAGATTACCATTAGAGATTGATATATTTCCTTATCAAATAAGGGACATTTAATATCACTATGTGTAAAACCCTGATCCATTGGTGTCTTAGTAGTCTTACAATTCTCCATATTATATCTTTTTAACAATTGGCTAATGTTCTTAGCTTTGAAATTTTGAATCCTCTATTTGTCTTTATTATATCAAGACCCAAATAATGTTTAATTTCACCTACATTTCTTATCCTGAACTTCCTCTACATAATTGGCATAATTAGTTGCCAGTTATTAGTAGCAGTATTCCACTGTAATAAAATTATGGCTTGCTGACATTTCTCTATTTTAGTTATTAGTGAAAGGTAGCAAAAGCAGGTTGATAATGAGCACAGTTCCACAAAATAGAGAAAGAGGCTGACACACAAGGTACAATCATAACTCTAGCCATCTCTTGTTCTTAAAAACATTTATGTCAGCCCCTTGACACATGTTCACTCTTTTTTTGAGAGACATCTGCCCCAGTCATTCAGAATTTAAATGTAAAGTTTGATAGAAGAAAGAATCACAGTCTATTTGCCTTGAATGTAACAGAGCTGAATTCCAGAAGTGCTGGCAGACCCAGACAGAGGTATATCATATTTATAATGGCAGAAAAGCAGTGCTTAGGGATGATGACATTGAAAAATTAAAAGCTGGGAAAGAGAAGTTCTAAAATGAATGAAATCCAAATACAGTGGTCCCCCGATTATCGCGAGGGTTCCGTTCCAGGACCCCTCGCAATAATCGGTTTTTCGCGAAGTAGCGGTGCGGAAGTAAAAACACCATCTGCGCATGCGCAGATGGTGTTTTTACTTCCGCCGCAGCAGCGAGGAGCCGAAGATTGGGGTTTCCCCGCCGCCCACGCAAACTCCTCGCTGCTGCCGCGCCCGCTGCTTGTCTTGTCCGCCCGCCGCTTGTCCGCCGCCTGCCTGCCCGCTCGCCCGCCCTTCGCCCGCCCACGCCGTTCGCTCGCGCCGCTTCCCAGCTGAGTCCTGAAGGCAAAGGCGAACTTCCGCGTTTGGCTTCGGGACTCAGCTGGGAAGCGGCGCTGGGATTTCCCCACCGCCCACGCAAACTCCTCGCTGCCGCTCGCCCGCCCACGCCGTTCGCTCGCGCCGCTTCCCGGCTGAGTCCTGAAGCCAAACGCGGAAGTTCGCTTCAGGACTCAGCTGGGAAGCGGCGCGAGCGAACGGCGTGGGCGGGCAAAGGGCGGGCGAGCGGCAGCGAGGAGTTTGCGTGGGCGGTGGGGAAACTCCTCGCTGATGCCCGCCGCTCGCCCTCCCGCCAGCAAGAGAGGGAAGACCCAGGGAAGCTGCCCAGCAGCTGATCTGCCCGGCGCCATCTACGCATGCGTGGCCATAAAAAAAAGGGCGCGCATGCGCAGATGGTGTTTTGACTTCCGGGTTGAAAAATCGCGTTATAGCCTTTCGCAATGATCGGGATCGCGAAACGCGGGGGATCACTGTAATAGCCTTGCTACGATAAAATAATATTGCTACCCTAAAATGATATTGATAGGCAATGAAGTTTAATGAGGTAGTAAAATAATTGGCTGATACTTGGCTCATTGAAGACTCCATTGCATCATTCACCTCCTTCCCCCTTCTCCATAGTGGTGGATATAGCCTCCAGAAATGGGTTAACCCCGTCTACAACTGATTGGACTGTGTCTGTCAAAGCTGTTTAGGTCCCACCTCTTTTGCTACCCTTGCCAGCTTCTGACTCAGTCACTCAGCTAGGATGGTTGTGCCAAACATTTCTCCCAGTTGGTTCGATTGATTCCTGGTTGCTATATTCTTAATACCTTCTAACAGTGAGTGTTACCTACTTGACTTCCTCTCCATTGGTTGAGTCTCAGGAGTGTGTGTACGTGTGTGTGTGTGTGTGCAGCAGCTGTGGCTGCTAGGGCTGCTGAATTGTCCTCCTTCAGCACTAGGCTCCATTTCGCTCTAACAGACTGCCTGGGTCTTTAATTGACTTTCTGTTCAGTGTCTATGAGCAAATCAACAATTTGCAAAAGATCCAGGGTGTTTGCCCAGCTGGGAGGTCTCTGGCCCAAGTGGACAGCTGGACAGATATCTGAGCAGACCACTCTTCATGCGGTTTTCCACCTTTCTGATAGAGACAGTTTCGATGGCCATTTTGTGTCTCCTGTCAGAGCAGCAAGAGAGAGAGCACTTTGCCCTAATTAGTCTTCCATCAGCTCGCTACGATCAGACCTGAATAAGTAGTATTTCTTCGATCAATTTGTCCATCTGGCCAATTGAATGTGTATGTGTGTGTGTGAGAGAGAGAGAGAACTCTTGCCCTAACACACGACTTGTAGCTGGCTCCTTAAGTCACTGAGGGGAGAGAAACAGGGCGCCTTGCCTAGGGGAGACATTCAAATTCCTCCCCGGGGAGAAGCGGCATTCCTTCCCTAGTCATCCCTAGATATTGAAAGCTGCATAGAGGAAAGGATGAATCCACAATCCTCATTCTGCTCTCGTCAGAGATTATCTAAAAATACTCCAAATTTGTCTCTTTAAAAAAAAACACACACCGGATTGAAATTTCAGGCACTGGTTCAATAACTTTTTTTAATCCTTCATTTTTTGTTTAGCTCCCATATAATGTATCTATAAAGTTTGAGATTTACCCAAATTGCACTTACACATTAAATGCACCATTATGTATTTGTGTGTTTGCAGAGATTAGCACCTTCTTGGATCAAATTAAAAGTTATTGTTTGCTTAATGCCTAATTCATATATTATTTAACTGTTGTATTTTTAATATACTTATTTCCAGGCAGAGTTGCATACCTTATGTGTTGTTCAGAAAGTAAATATTTTGCAGTTCTACAGGATATGTTCCCTGTTCTCTTCTGTTCCATCTGTTATTAATAAACATACTGGTCTTGTACAGATGTAACTGGCTCCCTGCAAATTCTGCTTTGAAAGTCAGCAATCAGCCTTGGGAATGTAAGCTCTGTCCTTTTTCTGGAACAAGTTTCTACCACCTTTGCTGATATACTGGGTAGTAGAGCAAATCAAAGTTAATGCAAACCAGATTTCTTTTAATTGTGTTCCAAAGATATGGTAAATCATATTCCAGTCTCATATTTATAAGGAAACTAGTTTGTTTTAGAAAAAAGAGTGTAAAAACAAGGTTGCTACGACTGCTTTTTGCCATTGTTGTATTGTATTGGTCTTGGAATTAAGGAAATCATTACGTTACATTTTTTGGGGGAAGATCAGTAATGTAGAGGTGGCAGGCAGGCACTGATATTCCCCAGAAAAAAAATATTTTGTGTCCACTAGCTTACCTCCTATTTGCTTATGGGGTGGCTGCATTGAGATCAATCCAGGTGCCTTGAAATGTCCTAAAGAGACATTTCTGAACTCTCAAATGTTTATATTTCTTGAGATAGTTGGTCTAATCTGGTAACAAAGCCATGCTGATGATAGCGTGCTTTAGAGTTAGACTATTGCTTTAGGCAATTGGCCAATTTGAGTGTAGTTTCCTTTGGTTTGTTCTGTTATACTGTGTGGCCATCATTTTTATGTTTGAATTTTATATTTATATCTTGTACATGTTTTAACTTATGGCTCTACACTACATCTTTCAACATCTTGAATCTCCAATGAGTCCTCTTTGTAGACTTCAGTTCAGCATTCAATACCATCATACCGAATAGTCTCTTAACCAAACTAAATCAGCTAGTGGTACCTGAACACACTTGTAAGTGGATCACAAGCTTCCTAACAGACAGGAAGCAGCAGGGAAAGCTAGGAAATATCACATCAGATACATGTACAATTAACACAGGTGCCCCCCAAGGCTGTGTACTCTCATCACTTCTCTTCTCTCTATACACTAATGACTATATCTCAAACGATCCATCTGTTAAACTACTGAAGTTTACAGATGATACAACAGTGATTGGACTCATTCGAGACAATGATGAATCCGCATACAGATGGGAAGTTGAGCAACTCTCCTTGTGGTGTGACCAGAACAATCTAGAACTGAACACACTCAAAACCGTAGAAATGGTGGTAGACTTTAGAAGAAACCCTTCCACCTCTCACAATAAGAGACAACACAGTATCAACAGTAGAGATCTTCAAATTTCTAGGTTCTATCATATCTCAAAACCTAAAATGGTCACCTAACATCAAAACATCATCAAAAAAGCACAACGAAGAATGTTCTTTCTGCGCCAGCTCAGGAAGCTCAAACCTCCCAAGGAGCTGCTGATTCAGTTCTACAGAGGAATCACTGTCATCTGCACCTCCATAACTGTCTGGTTTTGTGCTGCAACCCAACAGGACCGACACAGACTTCAGAACTGCAGAAAAAACAGTTGCTGCCAACCTGCCTTCCATTGAGGACCTGTATACTGCATGAGTCAAAAAGAGGGCGGGGAAAATATTTACTGACCCCTCGCATCCTGGGCATACTGTTTCAACTCCTACCCTCAAAACGTCGCTACAGAGCACTGCACACCAAGACAACTAGACACAAGAACAGTTTTTTCCCCGAACGCCATCACTCTACTAAACAAATAATTCCCTTAACACTGTCAGAGTTTTTACTAAATCTGCACTTCTATTCTACTAGTTTTTCTCATCATTCCTATCATCCTTTTCCTCCCACTTAGGACTGTATGACTGTCACTTGTTGCTTGTATCCTAAGATTTTTATTAATATTGTTTCTTCATTGCTTATTTGACCCCTATGACAATCATTAAGTGTTGTACCACATGATTCTTGACAAATGTATCTTTTTCTTTTATGTATGCTGAGAGCATATGCACCAAGACAAATTCCTTGTGTGTCCAATCATACTTGGCCAATAAAATTCTATTCTATTCTATTCTTATATGGTTTTCTGGGGAGTATGTTTGTTGTTGTTACACATCATTCTGAGTCACATTGTTTGAGTGGAGCAAATTTAGAAACTTAACAAATAAGTAAATAAATATTACATTGTGTTTGGAATTAAGCTATCCTATAAGTATTTCAAAGCTTCAAGGTTGGAATAAAATATTAGACAGATTATTTGAATATATAGAGAATTAATATTCAAGTAATTGAACATTGCTTTTATTTTTATTTAGTTGCCATGAAAACAGTGGCCACAAGGTGGCAGCAGATTAATAAGATAAAATTCTAGTTTGCTTGCTAAATCTTCATTTATTTTAATAGCAGAGGAAATGTCACTTGATACTTTTAATATATCTTCTTTTAATAGTTACTGTATTATTCAACAATATTTTGTAACTTTTATTTAATATCCACAATGAGAGGTCAGAATATTTAGCCCATTAGTGTGATGTATAGAAAAGATGCTTGGTGGAATGATGACATGAAAGTGGTTATGAATAAGGAAAATTGTATATCAGAAAATTATTTCTGTCATGACAGCAACCAACAGAAAATTTAGAGTATTTAAAGATTGTATCTCCTCCTGACTTTAGACAGATTTCCTTTATAGTAGATGTCATGAATTTTACTTGTTATGCCAGACTTGTTGCCATGCAATAAGCAAATGCATCACCTCTTCTTTTGTCTAAACAGGATTTTTGGACATTGAGTTACATGGTGGTCAAAGGATTAAATGTCCTTCTCTCTGTAATTGATGTTACAAAGATGGTTTTCTAATTCTCTGTGGTTGCATTGCCTCTGCCTTGAGATACAGAGAGGGGCAGCATACAAATCTAATAGATAGATAGATAGATAGATAGATAGATAGATAGATAGATAGATAGATAGATAAATACTTAATTCAACAAATTTTCCAAAACCATGGTCTAATGATTCACAGAATAGTTTTGAAAAGTTTTTTTTAAATTATTAGATATCAGACTGCACCTATCTACTGAGAATGTTGATGGGGAGGGGAGGAAGAATCAAGGAATGAATGCTAGTTTAGAACAATCAGAGATGCAATATGCTAGTTTAGAACAATAACAGATGCAAAAGCAAGCTTGCACTCCTATAGTGACCTAGCCTCAGACTGTCTTAACTATATCCTTTGTACATGGGGACCCACAATTTCTTTCTTTCTTTCTTTCTTTCTTTCTTTCTTTCTTTCTTTCTTTCTTTCTTTCTTTCATTCATGATAAATTAGTGGTGAATGATATCAGTACTCCAATATCTAAAGGGCTATGACAAAGAAGAGTGGGTCAACCTATTCTCCAAAGTGCCTGAAGACAAAACAAGAAGCAGTGGATGAAAACTAACCAAGGAGAAAAGTAACCTAGAACTAAGGAGAAATTTCCTGACAGTTACAACAATTAATGAGTGGAATGACTTGCCTTCAGAAGTTGTTGGCACATCATCCCTGGAAGATTTCAAGAAGAGATTGGACAACCTATACGAGTGATGACAAATCTTTTTTTCCTGGGATGCCGAGACAGCAATAACTGGGGAGGGCAAAACAGCTTCCCCTGCCCCCTAGAGGCCATCTGGAGGCTGGAAACGGCCTGTTTCCCAACTTCTGGTGGGCCCAGTAGGCTCATTTTTCACCCGCCGGAGGGTTCAAAGGCTTCCCTGGAGCCCGGGGAGGGTAAAAACGTCCTCCCCTCAGAAGCTCTCTGGAAGCAAAAAAATGCCCTCCCAGGGCCTCTGTGCGAGCCAAAAATCAGCTGGCCGACACACACATGCATGTTGGAGCTGAGCTAGGGCAACGGCTCGCGTGCCATCTGATATGGCTCTGCATGCCACCTGTGGCACCCATGCCATAGGTTCGTCATCACTGACCTATACTATGTCAGAAATGGTATAGGATTTTCTACTTGAGCAGGGGGTTGGACTAGAAGACCTTCAAGGTCCATTCCAACTCTATTATTCTGTTATTTTATTATTAATATCTGAATAAGTTATTAAGAACCCATATAGTAACAGCTTATTTAATTTGATTAATGAAGACTCATTGACAACATGGAATGATAAGTAAATATTAGTGAGCATACTTTCACTATAATTCAGAAATTGAAATTGGGTAGTTTGGGTACCCTGTCGCTCAAAATATGCATCACAACATCCAGTGTGCAACACCTGCCGGCACATGATTTATGGAGCTTTTCGACCCATCTTTTTTTCCCCAGAGTTCAAAATGTTTTTGTTGCATGCAGAAATGCAAATGTGTTTTCTTTGTAGCAGGTCATCAATTTCATAAATAGAACACATTATAGTTTTTCTATACATAGCATAAAGGTAAAAAATGCTATATGCAGTGTTATCTTCATTTTAGATTTAAGGTTTTGTGGCTCCCAGTGTTTTCTATTTTTGTGGGAAACGGGTCCAAATGGCTCTTTTGAGGGTTTAAGGTTGCCGACCCCTGGTCTATATGATGAACTTCCAATTAAAACTTCTTTAAATCCATAGTTTAATTTAAATTAGACATATATTTATTAAATTTATCATATAAGTAATTTTTAATCAGTTTTTTAAAAATGGGACATTTATAAAAGTCAGAAAATTATGTACTTAGGGCCTGTCAAAATACAAAGCGCAAAAAGATTTTTTTTTATTGTACTCATGCTTATTACAGTGTTCCCTCGCTTTTCGCGGGGGATGCGTTCCGAGACCGCCCGCGAAAGTCGAATTTCCGCGAAGTAGAGATGCGGAAGTAAATACACCATTTTTGGCTATGGACAGTATCACAAGCCTTCTCTTAACACTTAAAACCCCTAAATTGCAATTTTCCATTCCCTTAGCAACCATTCAGATTATTACTCACCATGTTTATTTCGTAAAGTTTATTAAAAATTTTTTTTATTAAAGGCAGACGAACGTTTGGCAATGACATATGATGTCATCGGGTGGGGAAAACCGTGGTATAGGGAAAAAAACCCGCAAAGTATTTTTTAATTAATATTTTTTAAAAACCATGGTATAGACTTTCCGCAAAGTTTGAACCCGCGAAAATCGAGGGAACACTGTATATTATTTGCTAATCCAATTAAAGAGATTATGTTTAGCGCAACATTGAAATGGAAGAGATAAGAAGGACACAAAAACTTAAGAGACTGTTTAGAAAATTATCTCAGCCTTTGAAATAATGATTGTACATGATTATTTCAAAGCTTCAAACATTATTACTGAAAAACTGTGTTCAATTAAAACAACTTACCTGATCTTACCACATTATTCACATTAATAGTTCAGACTAAAAGTAGTTCTTCTATGCAGGTCTTAGTTATAATGGACTAAATATGCATATTCGAGATAGTTGACTCGATATACATTTTAGGTCTATATTCTGCTGTCTTCAAATGCTACGAAAGCAGCAGGCATGATGGAAGCCTGCTGCTTTAATACTGCAGTCCATTGAAGATCAGGCTGTGAAGATAAATAGCTAGATAAAGGAAGGGAAGAGGTTTGCTCTGGAATGCTTTCTGCGTGC
The DNA here is from genome assembly GCF_031021105.1 of Erythrolamprus reginae. Classification (NCBI taxonomy): domain Eukaryota; kingdom Metazoa; phylum Chordata; class Lepidosauria; order Squamata; family Dipsadidae; genus Erythrolamprus; species Erythrolamprus reginae. The sequence goes on along the minus strand of NC_091954.1, from coordinate 71,325,089 downwards.
TCAGCTTGTCACTAACTTTTACAAGATGCTGTTGGAAGTTCTTAGTACTAACCTCTAATTTAAGAGTCAATATGGAATTTTTTAAAAAAGATCTTTTTGTTAGGCTCTTTTGTAATGATGAAGCCTTTAGAAGCCCAATCAATCCAAAGTATAGTAGTCTTCCTGTATCTAGTGTTAGACTCAAAAAGTTATATCGAAAACATAGACTTTGACAATATAGAAATGACTGGGAAACAAATAGGTTAGTTTATTTATTTTATTTATTTATTTATTTATTTATTAGATTTGTATGCCGCCCCTCTCCGCAGACTCGTTACAACACTGTGACACTCTAATTCAATTTAATCTTATTGTTTGGTAAAAACAAAGGTAGAGATTTTTTTGAAGGACTTCCTGTAACTTTTTTCAAATGGCTTCTATACTACAGAACATTGTCAAAGCTTTGTCAGACAAAATAGTTGTAAAACTAATATGAATGGAAAAGCAGGTCTGGAGTGCTGGTGGACTGGATTAACAGCCAGTTTCATTAATTTTCTCTGCCCTGAGTTGTAGCAACATCATATTTCATCATTTCCCCTTCTATATTTGATCACAAAACATTTCAGTTGAATACAATATAATAGATATGACAAGATAACAGATATGAGGACATGTGGGCAAGAAGATTTTCAGTAATCTTACAGTGTTATAATGTTTTGTCAGGATGTATTTGGCTCACATGAATCCTATGTTTATATAGAGGCCTGTTTGGAGCCTTCTACAATTTAAAACATTGTTTAGCAAGAGTCACATCCTTCACTCATACTATGCAATTGGGAATCAGTCCATTTCAACTTCTGATCACTGCAGTATCATCAGCATTTTTGTTCTCCTTCTGATTATTTTCCTGCTTTATTAAAATTATTATAAGCACTGTTATTTATCTACTGAAAAGACTTGAAAGAATTTCCATTGGTCTTTGCACTGACAAGCCATTGTCTGGTGACAAGGTTTAAGAGTGACAAACCTATTATAGCTCTTATTCTTCCTTTAAATTCTTATTCTTGCAATGTGCTAAAATATCATTACAGTGATCCCTCGAGTTTCGCGATCTCGAGCTTCGCGAAACGCTATATCGCGATTTTTTAAAAAAAATATTAATTTAAAAAAAAACCACTGGCTTCGGGAGTCAGCTGGGAAGCGGCGCGGCTGTTTTAAAAGGTCGCAGCCGGCCTGGGGGGCTTCCCAGCACTCCCCCGAACCCCCAACCTGGGTCTTCCCGGCCGCCCACGCAAAGGGGAACCCCGGCTCCTCGCTGATGCCCGCCGCTCGCCCGCCCGCCAGCAAGAGGGGGAAGACCCAGGAGAAGGTTCCTTCGGCCGCCCAGCAGCTGATCTGCTCGGTAGCGCAGCAGCAGCGAGGAGCTGAATCGGGGTTTCCCTTTTATGTGGCGGCGGGGAACGCAAACTCCACCATCTACGCATGCACGGCCATAGAAAAAAGGGCGCGCATGCGCAGATGGTGTTTTTACTCCCGCAACCCTACATCGCGAAAAATCGATTATCGCGAGGGGTCTTGGAACGGAACCCTCGCGATAATAGAGGGATCACTGTATAATATACTACAAATATTATGGTGATCAAATTCTTCATTATAGAGAAAGGATATTTATTTATTTATTTATTTATTATTTATTTATTAATCAAATTTGTATGCCGCCCCTCTCCGCAGACTCGGGGCGGCTAACAACAGTAATAAAACAATATAAACAAATCTAATATTTAAGTTAATTTTAAAAAGAAACCCCAATTTAAGAGACCAATCATACATACAGACATACCATGCATAAATTTTTTATAAGCCCAGGGGAAGGGAATATCTCAATTTCCCCATGCCTGACGACAGAGGTGGGTTTTAAGGAGCTTACGAAAGGCAAGGAGGGTGGGGGCAACTCTGATATCTGGGGAGAGTTGGTTCCAGAGGGCCGCCACAGAGGCCGCCACAGAGAAGGCTCTTCCCCTGGGTCCCGCCAAAAGGCATTGTTCAGTCGACGGGACCCGGAGAAGGCCAACTCTGTGGGACCTAACTGGTCGCTGGGATTCGTGCGGCAGAAGGCGGTCCCGGAGGTATTCTGGTCCAATGCCATGAAGGGCTTTATAGGTCATAACCAACACTTGGAATTGTGACCGGAAACCGATCGGCAACCAATGCAGACTGCGGAGTGTTAGTGTGACATGGGCATATTTAGGAAAGCATATGATAGCTCTCGCAGCTGCATTCTGCACGATGTGTGCCACTATCACTAGCATTTATTTATTTAGTAGTGTTAAACTTCTAGATTACTTAATATTCCAGATAAAGAAAAACATAAATGGCAATAATTCTAATATAAAAAACAAAATATGCAACCAAGATGGAAGCTCACAATCAATTCAGGGCAAGGTATACTGGCATAATATAATTTTTACTATATTTGTAATATGGAAGGTGGAACAAAACATACCTTACAAGACGCGTGTTTCAAAATATGCAAGCTCCTACAGAAATTGCCTACAAAGGACTCAAAGTACGAGGGTCACCCAGAAAGTAATGCACCATATTTTTTCTTCTTCAACAGTTACTTATTGAACACAATGAAACTTACACACAAGAAAGAATGGTGTTTCTTCTACACTTCCTATTTTTCCACATACTCTCCGTCCCATTCTACGGCCTTCCTCCAGTGAGACACAAGGGAATGTATGTAGGAGTCAGTACCACTCCTTGTTCTGGTCATGAAGCCATTTCTGCACTGGGCAAATCACATTTTCATTATCCTCAAAATGTCTGTCGACTGCAGATTCTGCATAAACTGTACACAAATGTTTGTGAATGTTCCCAACAGTTTCTTTCTCCGTAGTGAGAAATTCAATGACAACATGCTGCTTGTAACATACATCACTTACAGACACCATTTCGAAACACTGCTGAAACTACACTATCTGTCTGAAGAAACGCAAAATTTACACATGCACTTCTGACAATTCAAGTAATGTATATCTAAAGTTTCACATTTGTACCATTACTGTAGGCTGAGGGGGGAAAAAGTGGTGCATTGCTTTCTGGGTGATTCTCATATAAGTTTGCATCATATGATTCCAAATAGGGCAAAAAAATAAAAACAGGATTCCGATGTAACGTGAATCTTAACATTCATTGTTCAAATGAGAAAATTACATGTATAAAATACCTAGTTTCATTGATTTCTTTTCCCTCTAGGCTTCGAGCTCTATCAAGTGGTGGGAGCGTGACATCTCCTCCTCTCTCTCCAGCTTTGCCAAAGTATAAGTTAGCCGATTATCGTTATGGGAGAGAAGAAATGTTAGCACTTTTTCTGAAGGATAATAAGGTAAGTACAGGAAAATAGTCATATCTGGTTATATTGAAATCTATGTGTAATTATTAGGTTTTGTTACTACAATACAGGAGTAAACACCTTAAACTCAAATGTGCTAAAGGGAGATTTTAAATAATAATTGATTAAACTATTGAAAAGATTTATGATCCTCTAATCAACAACATTATGTTGCTTGTTTTTTAAAGATTGTGTAGTTGTGTTATGACTAATACACTTGAAAATACTAGAAATTAAATAAAAATATTTTATTTTTATAAATTGAATAAAAATATTATTTAGATTCATCCACTCATGTTTTTTTTCTTTTATTCCATAAATTATTCATCACATTGATTACTTTAATATGTGGACTAATCCACTTAAAGGTATATATTTTGTGGGCTGGCTCCACTGCTGCCATCATTAGTTTTTACTAGTATTCCATCTTGTATACTAGGTGATACTGCTCCACTACCTCGAAAATTCACTAAGAGAACTCACATAAATTTGTTTTTTAGCTGTAACTGCAGCTTCTGGAATGATTATCTCGACACACCCATCTAATAACAGAGAGATTTGTATCAGGAGCACCAATTCTTCTATTATTGATGATAGTTATAGACCAACTGAACAAAACTGGTGGCCTTGGAATACTTGTCTGCTGAAATCACAGGTTATTGAAACACAGAATGAAAAGATAGGAAGGACTTGAATATAATTTAGTCCAAGCTTCTATCCAGTACAGAAATCCTACTACAGCATCTTTAATATATGTATATCTAAGCTCTCTACAAAATTACAGAAAAAGTCAGTCCACCAACTCTTGAAGTCTATTCTATTGTTGAACAGCTCTTACTATTAGGATTTTTTCCCCTGTGATGTTCAACCAAAATCTACTTCTTTATAATTTAACCATATCCTGATCCTGTTCATGAAGCAGCTGTAAACAATTCTGCCATGCCATCTACATGATAGCCTTTTAGGTAGTTGAAAACAGAAATCGTACCTCCTTGCAATTTTCTCTTCTGTAAGCATAATTTCCAACCATTCCAGATATGTTTTTTACATAGGTCCCTTGTCATCTTGGTTTCTTACTTCTGTACACATTTTAGTTCGTTGAAGTTCTTTCCAAAATGTGGTGCCAGAAATGGATGCAGTATTCCAGCTATTGCTTAACCAATGCTAAATAGAGAGCAATACAGTGGTCCCTCGACTTGCGCGTTCTCGATTAGCGCGAAACGCTGCAACGCGGTTTTTCAAAAAATATTATTTAAAAAATAAAATATTAAAATATTATTTTAAAAAAAATTTTTAAAAAAAATTTTTTTTTTTTAAAAAAAATTTTTTTTATTCTGTTCCCTGAATGGAGACCGCTGGCCGCTCAATCGGGCCGGCAGGGAACAGAATGGAGCCTTCCGCGGCGGGGCTGGGGAAGCCGAGCCCAGCCCCGTGACATTCGCTTTCCTGCCACCCGCAGCCGAGTGATCGTGGGCTCCTTCGCAACCTCAGAGAGCTTCCTGGTTTTCGTGAGCTTTCATGCCCAGGAAGCTCTCCGAGGTTGCGAAGGAGCCCAGGATCACTCGGCTGCAGGAAAGCGAATGTCACGGGGCTGGGCTCGGCTCCCCCAGCCCCGCCGCGGAAGGCTCCATTCTGTTCCCTGAATGGAGACCGCCGGCCGCTCAATCGGGCCGGCAGGGAACAGAATGGAGCGTTCCGCGGCGGGGCTGCTATGGGGGGGGAGACGAGCCCAGCCCCGTGACATTCGTTTTCCTCCCGCTTGCAGCCGAGTGATCCTGGGCTCCTTCGCAACCTCGGAGAGCTTCCTGGGCATGAAAGCTCACGAAAACCAGGAAGCTCTCTGAGGTTGCGAAGGAGCCCACGATCACTCGGCTGCAAGCGGGAGGAAGGCGAATCCCACGGGGCTGGGCTCGGTTATCCCCCCGGCTCCCCTCCTACCAGCCCCGCCGCGGAAGGCTCCATTCTGTTCCCTGAATGGAGACCGCGGGCCGCTCAATCGGGCCGGCAGGGAACAGAATGGAGCGTTCCGCGGCGGGGCTGGGGGAGCCGAGCCCAGCCCCGTGACATTCGCTTTCCTGCCACCCGATTGAGCGGCCCGCGGTCTCCATTCAGGGAACAGAATGGAGCCTTCCGCGGCGGGGCTGGTAGGAGGGGAGCCGGGGGGGGATAACCGAGCCCAGCCCCGTGGGATTCGCCTTCCTCCCGCTTGCAGCCGAGTGATCGTGGGCTCCTTCGCAACCTCAGAGAGCTTCCTGGTTTTCGTGAGCTTTCATGCCCAGGAAGCTCTCCGAGGTTGCGAAGGTTACATCTTCCGCTGCCAGCCAGGCCATGCTGGCGGCAGCGGAACAATCGCTGGCTGTCAACTTTTCTTTTTAAAACTGGGCAGGAGCTGACTTGCCTCCCCAGTGCTAAAAAGAAAAGTTGACAGCCAGCGCTGCGAAACCTTCTTGCGACACCTCTCTTCTTTCCCCCCCTCCCTCTCAGGCAACCCATTCACATGCCATTAACTTGCACTGAGCAAGAGACGCACCCTTCTCGCCATCTCGTCGCGCGCGGGTGGGCGTGGCAGACAAAAGACTGCCGCTATTCCAGAGGGGGCATTCCGATTTTCGAAAGAGATGGGAAAGGGGCGGGGCGGCTCGAGTCACGTGACCCGGAGCGCTCCCGGCGAAATGAATGACTTTTTTAAAAAGGGGGTTCAGGCTCAGGAGGACCACGGAAAGCTGCGAAGATGGCGGCGGCGGCGTTTGGTGGCAGGGGGATTCTGGCGGCTGGTCTCCTTCGCAGTCACGTGGCCATCGTGACGGGCGGAGGCACGGGCATCGGCAAGGCTATCGCTGCTGAGTTGCTGCATCTCGGTGGGCAACGGAGCTCCCAAAGGAGAGAGCCGAGTAGCCTCTCTGGCAGCGGGCTGATTTCTCCTCCCTTGAGGGAATGGGAGACTCCCTGTTATGGATGGTAGCTTTAGGACTTGGACAAGAGTGACAGGATGTCTCTGGAGATTCTCAGTCTTCCATGGTTGTCCCAAAAGTGCTTTCTTTCAAAAGGCAACTGGACTTTCTTGATTACAGTGATCTCTCGAGGGGCGAGGTGGGGGAGAACGGGAGGCTCAGCATTCCGTCAGCCGCAGCGCTGGCTGTCAACTTTTCTTTTTAAAACTGGGCAGGAGCTGACTTGCCTCCCCAGTGCTAAAAAGAAAAGTTGACAGCCAGCGCTGCGACTGACGGAATGCTGAGCCTCCCGTTCTCCCCCACCTCGCCCCTTCCGGTTTCGGCGTTCGGCAACGGAGTCCGGCGCTGGGGCCATGCGGGGCCGCTCATCCAGGGGGGCGTGGACTGGCAAGCGGCAAGTGATCTGGCGGGAAGACCAAGGGAAGGTTCCTTCAGCCGCCCAACACCTGATCCGCTCCGCAGCGCGGCAGCAGCGAGGAGCCGAAGATGGGGTTTCCCCTTTGCCTTTACCCCATCTTCGGCTCCTCGCTGCTTCCGCGCTGCGGAGCAGATCAGCTGTTGGGCGGCTGAAGGAATCTTCCCTTGGTCTTCCCCGCCGCCCACACGCAAACTCCACCATCTGCGCATGTGCGGCCATGAAAAAAATGGCGCACATGCGCAGATGGTGGTTTTACTTCCGCATCCAGTATAACGCGGAAATCGGTTAGCGCGGGAGGTCTTGGAACGTAACCCCCGCGCTAATCGAGAGATCACTGTAATGACTTCCTTTCGCACTACATTATACCTCTGCTGATGTAGCCTAACACTTCATTTGTATTTTGAAAATGTGCCAGTGATACCTGAATTGCTTGATAGTGAAATGGGTGGAACATAAATGTAACAGTCAGTAAATTGTTGGCACATGTTCAGTTTGTGATCCACCAAGATAATAGGTGCCTTTCATGTATTTTGTTTGCTTTCGTACCTTCAAATCAGGTTGATTCCTAGCTACAGTTTTCCCTACAGTTTTCTTGGGAAGGTTTTTGGAAATGGGTTTACTATTGCTTTCCAAGGACCGAATATGAGTGACTGATCCAAAGTTACCCAGCGACTTCATACCTAAAGTGGGATTATAACACATGATCTCTTGGTTTCTAGTTTGGTGCCTTAACTCGATACCAAATTGGTTTTCTTTTCATGTGTATTGCTGCCAAATACAGGTATTTTCATCCTATATTCATGCCTTTGATTTTTTCCTATCTAATATAGATTTTTCCTACCTATTTCTTCCTGTTGAAATTCATCTTGTTGACTTCTACCCATTGTTCCTCCTTGTCTACATTTTTTGTATCTTGGCACTGTCTTTCTAATGTTGACTATTTCTCCTAATTTTCTATCATGTAAAATTAATAGTCATATTTTCTAAATTCTAATTTGAGTCATTTATAAACGTGTTGAACAGGATAGGCATAGAACATAGCTTGTGGTACACCACTCAAGTTTTCTTTGAGTTTGACATGGAGATGTTAATGAATACTCCTTCAATTACAATTGTTCAACTAGCTCTATCCGTCTAATGATAAATACTCTATCCATATTTTGATATTTTCTCCACTGGAATCTCATATGATATTTTGTCAAATACTTTGCTATAGTCCCAGAGGTATGTTCTCGCGATGTTTCACTTACAATCTCTCTGCTTAGGAACAGACATTCTGGTCCTAATTCCACTTGCCATTTGTTGCAGTACAGTACATCTGTTTATATTGCTGATAGGCCACAACCAGTTATGTCTTGAGTTCTCAAAAGTATAACTTACTAGTTTATAGAACTTACTATTATGGTGACATTCACCAAATAATTCAACCTAATTGAGGTAATGGAACTTATTGCAGAGAAAATTTAAAAAAATATTAACGTGAATATTAAAAATTAATCCTTGTGGTTGTCCTGTTACATTTACAATTTTCTTCCATTATTCATAAATGCTTCCAAATATCACTTCTTCAATACTGCCTGATACTGTGTTGAAGATATTGGTGTTTCCACTAGCTCAGTGGTCCCCAACGTTTTTTCCACCAGGGACCAGTTTCAGCAAGACAATTTCTCCGTACTGAAGGAGCGGGTCCAGCAGTCACATGGGTTGCTCATGTCCAATCCGGTGGAACTGAGCCTAGTATTAAAAAAGCTTGCCGGATCCGCCCCTTCCCCAGAATTCGCTCAGTTCGCATATCCTGCGGTTGTATTGTGATAGCTCGTTCAACATTCGTTCAACATTCTAACACCTTCCCTTCGATCTTTTCCTTCAAAAATAGTAAGACTGTTTATCCTTATTGGTTTTACTTGCACTAATAGCGCCAGCCGTTTGCGGCTCGGCTTTTTTCCCTTGGAGAAGTTGCGGTTTCGTTTTCCCCCGGCGGTTTTGCCGTGTACGATCCCCGCGGCCGCTTGTGGATTCTTTTAATCCTTTGGCCTGGAGGTTCTAGTGCAAGTATTAATTGATTGCCTTATTGATTCTCTATTGCATATATATTAAAGGGCTTAAAATATACCTCCTGCGGAGTGAGACGGCTTTCTAGTCTCCTGGACTTAGTCGATCGCTTCCCCTTTAAGGCATATTCGGAGCGATTTTTCGGCGCGAAGGCCTTCGCGCCCTTTTTAAATCTAGGCCTCTCGTGTTGGCCTCCTGCCAGCCGCGTAGGCCTCAGTCCACCGCGTGGATCCCGGAGCGGGCCTTGGGGGTCCCAGGCTAAATTCTCCACCGGCTAAGCCTCCAACCAGAGTGCCTTGGTTTACTTAATTGAAAAGTTTAGGGAGGCTGGCCCCGCTGGATTTGGGGGCACGAACTCTGGGTTTGCCCAGATTGTCCTCACGTCTCAGCAGCTTCGAGGCCTCGAAGCAGGATCCATTCCTCTTGGGAAGTCCTTAAAATTCTTCTCCTTTTCTATTCAGTTATTGGCTCAGCCTTGTCTTCTGTTAATTTTCAGACTATGGCTTCCTTTCCCAAGAGAGGCACAACTAAAGGTCCCAGAGAGGCCAGGCCTACAGGCGATGAGATTACTAGTATCCCCCAGGCCTCTTCCTCCTCTTCTCCTGGGGCCCGCCCCTCGACTAAGGTCACCAGGGCCGAGAAGAGAAGGGACCTAGCCCTACAAAGAATCCATGACAAATCAGCAAAACGTTTAAAAGTGCAGGCCCAAGTACTCAGTAGTCAAGACCCCCCAGAGGCTTCTAGTCTACCTCCTTCTGGGGTCCCTGTGTTATCTCTGGATGAGCCTAACCTAGACAGACCCCAACCTAACCTATGGGGCATAGGGCCAGAGGAACCAGATATTATTGAAGATCCCTCCCAGCCAGGATCCTCCCAGGCCTTTAGGGATTCTTCTGCCATTCCTGCTGATATTTCTAATCTACCTCCTGAGTTCCAATCTATTTTTGCTGTGTTGTCTAAGGCCATTGATGCCAAACTCTCTTCCATCAATGAGCCTCCCTTACCTCCTCCTCCTCCTCGTCCCTCCCGCCCCTTGGGTTCTTCCCCAGCGGTTAGGGCTCCTATTCAGGATGATTCAGATTCCTCTCAGGACGAATATGAGGATATGGAGGATGATGAGGACCCTTTCCAAGGGCTATCAGATGATGAGGAATCCCAAATAAAGGTTCCTTCTCCAATTACCATTTTCCCTTCTCAATTATTCAAATCTCTCCTCCTCAAAGCTAGGATTTCTACGGGATTAGCGGCCCAGGAGAAACAAGCCTCCACTTCCACTGATCCCCCGGAGGAGAATTTACCTTATTTCACTGAGGAACAGGAGGATAACGAGGTAATTCCTATGCCTAAATTATTTAAAGATGCCTTGCTCAAACAGTGGGATTTCCCAGCCTCTAGTCTTAATCCCTCAACTAAAGACAGGAAGTTGTACAAACTTTCCTCTTCCTATGAAGAGCTTCTATCCTTTCCCAAACCGGATGAACCTGTCAAGATCCTTCATTCGGCAGCGGCTGTGCCGGGAGAGGCGGAGGAAGTCCTCCGCCCAGAGGACAAGCGCATTGAACAAATGCTCAAAAGAGGATTCACGGCAGATTCCTGGGCCATTAAAAGTTCTGCAGCAGCCTCCTTTTTCTCCAGAGCCATGCTGCTGTGGCTTCGCCAACTTCAACAGCATATTCCTCCCGATGACTTGAGAGGTCAACAAGACTTCAACAAGGTCTTTGCAGCTGCCCAGTACGTGGCTGATGCCACCTTGCAATCTACCAGATTTTCTGCTAAGTCTATTGCAGCTTCTACAACGGCAAGGAGACTCCTCTGGATTCGCCCTTGGCAAGCGGGAGTACGCCAGAAGTGGCAGTTATCCCAGGGACCCTTAAAGCGCGACCTTCTTTTCGGTGATCTTCTGGATCCACTCCTCACGGAAACCACGGATAAGAAGAAAGTTTTGGGTCCAACCACAAAAAAGGCTACCAAAACGCAGTCCTTTCGTCGCCCGGGGCGCCAGCAAGATCAAGCGGCTTCCTATCAGAGATCTCCAGGTCAGTATTCCCCCCGCTTTCGTTCCCAAAGTAGGAACTCCAGGGGTAGAGGTTTTCGCTTCCAAAGGGGAGCTTCTTCTAACAGGGCCTCAAAAAAACCTAGATGGTAATTTTCCCTCTATTCCCATAGGGGGTCGCCTAGCCCATTTCGCCTCAAATTGGCGTCTCACCTCCAAGGACCCCTGGGTCATTGACACTGTTCAAACTGGCCTTCTGTTAGAATTTATTTCTCCTCCCCCCAAACGTTTTATTTCCTGCCCTTCTCCCAGGTCCTCCTCAGATTGTAACCGTATGGAAGAGGCCATTTCTCATCTATTGTCCATCAGAGCCATTCAACCGGTTCCTTCCGGTCAGAAGGGCCTAGGTTTTTACTCCATTTTATTTATGGTTCCAAATTCCTCTGGAGGTTGGAGAGCTATTTTGGATTTAAAGAAACTAAACCTATTCATCAAATATAGGAAGTTTAACATGCACTCCTTATCTTCTATTTTGGCCGCCATTCACTCCGGAGATTTCATGGTCTCCTTAGACCTC